>NC_052572.1:26808732-27108732 GCF_016699485.2 Gallus gallus | reverse complement strand
TTCTCCATGAGGTTCCAGAGGCGCCAGCGCTGGGGCCCATAGTAGCGCATGTGGTGGAAGAGCTGCTCATTCTCCTGAGCTTCTGCCTGGGAGCGCAGCTCACGCTGGACCTTCAGCTGCTCGCTCAGCTCATCGCGACGCTCCTCAAAGCAGATGCGGCAGCAGCGGGGTGTGTATTTGAGCCGCACGCCCCAGTAGCTCAGCTCCTCCAAGAAGCTGCGTGGGCACAGCTCATCCCGCACACGGAGCACCCCTGAGGCATAAAAGTTGTACACCAGCTGAAAGACAGCCGGGTCACGGTCGAAGAAATACTCGTCCACCTGGGCAGCATAGTCATCACACAGGCCCAGCTGGCAGCGACGGTCAGTGGAAGTGGCCAGGCGGCCCAGGCGGGTCTTGGGATAGGTGGCCACTGCCTGGTAGGTGAGACGGTAGCTTTGGCCGCCAACATTAATGTTCAGCACAGATGGAGTGGAAGGTCTGGCTGGGGCCCCAGAGGAAAAGGCGGGGGAGAAAGGAATGGATGATGAGAGCTTGTTTTCTCCCTCAAATCGGTCCCCTGTTGGCCATTTTCCTTGGTCTTTTTCTTCCTCTTCCTCATCTTCATCATCCACGTAATAGTTGTAGTTTCCCTCTGGTCCAAGGAGCAGCAGGGGCTGAGAGCTCAGTGGAGCAGTACCAGAAAAATCGCTCTGCTTGTTTAAACACACACCTTCATTATCCTTCCCCATGTTGGGCTGTGTGATGATACTTGGTACTTCTCTTCCTTTATGTTTAAGGAAAGGAAATTGTCTCCTCATGTTAAGCTGCAACATACTATTTCACCTTGCTTTTCTCCCTTATTTTCATCCACGTGGTTGAGAAATTAGCATCAGTCCTTTCTGGCACTAGTAGGACAGAGAGTACTGCACTCTTCTCTCTTTGCTGGTATCAAGAACAGCAGCAGTTCTGCATTTTTCCTCTTGCCAGTTGCCACTCCAGTTGCTATGAAAGCTGAGTGTGGGATATAGACACATGAAGACTGCTGTTGACCGTTTTAATCTTGCTGACAGGGAAGATTTGAGTGCTTAGAGAAGGGGATTTAAGGGCTATTATCCTGTTTCAGCCTCATCTCCCTCAGGCTGTGACGTGAATGATTATGGATCCATAAACCTATGAAAAATCAGTATGGTGAAAAAAAATCCTAAAATTCTATTGATAATAAAAAAAACATACATTTCCCTAATTCAAGATTATAGGGATTAAAAATAATCTGAAAATGAAAATATCTGAGGAACAGAGGGAAGAGAGGGAGGGAAAACTACTCCTTTCATTCATCTACATGAATATATGGGGGTCTTAGTTCTCCTTAATGAAAATCATGAATAATTGAAACGCAGATATGGAGTGGGAATTCATTATCATAGATCTTAAAATGCTTTCCAAAGGTAAGAAAATAAATATAAACCCTTCTCATTCTTGGTTAGCATGTCTGCAGTCTACCTGGTTGTGAGCTGAGGAAAGCTGCATCTGCCTGAGCCTTGGGCTGTGCCCTGGGACTGTGTCCCATGTTCTTATGGACACAGCTTAAGTGAAGGAGGGCATGTGAATGAGTTTCTAGCACACTGCTTTGCTTTAAACTCTTCTGGAGATGATGCAAAACAGAGCAGGGTGTAAAGCCATTCTCCTTCTTGCAGGGCATATTTGTTAGTGGAAAGCCTACATGAAGTACCTAGTAGGGCAGCAGTGATGCTTTGCTTTCTCTTTTTTTTTTTTTTTTTTTTTGGTGGAAGCTTCAACCTCAGCCCTGGTGGAACTGACTCAAACACCTCCAGTAACAACGAGCATCCTGAAAGCCAGGTTGCTTCCCATGATGCTTTAAGCAATTTGTCTGAGCTAGTGCTCCTCTAAAGCAGAGGATACACAGGGTAAATTTGTGTTCTAGCCCCTGAGGTACATTGTCCTAATACCAGTTTCTTACTCTCTGTGTATTCTGCTCTGATGCAGAACAGGAGAAGGCACTACAAAACTGCTAGATTTGGCAGCACCCTCACTGGTACAGAAGGCTGCAGTGAATGCCTGGAGCACCTGAAAGCCCAGTTTTGTTTTTACTGCTTCTAACTCAGGAGGAATTCTTGCTGAATCTTAAACTATCGTGTTAACCATCCCAGCAATCCTGCAACAGCAGCTTTCTTAAAACATTGGCACAAGTTGAAAACTACCCTGAAGCACTGAGAATGAAGGGAGGTATCCTGGTTTCAGCCCTTGTTCTTCAAACATACATGCCTTTTCCCAAGTATCTCAATGCAAAAGCAGTCCCTACAATGCAGAAGTGTCTCAGTCTCATAGAGTGGCAACCAAGTTTCTGTTACATATTTTCTTTCATCTTTGGCCATGTTACCTTTGTATTCCTTTCTACCCAGTGTCACAGCTTCACCACACCTGGCTTCCCTGTCAGTGAGGGGCCTACCAGCAGCTAATTCAAGCTGGGTTTCCCATGCTGATGAGTGCTTGTCAAAAAGGCAGGCAGGCCTGGACTGCACCAGCATTGTGATGTGGCCCACAGCACTGCTATGGTCGGACCACAGCCAACAGCATGAACCTTCTGTCTTTGCACCTGGGGCAGACATAACCAGAGCAAATTTAGATGCTCATCTTCAGGCCTTGGGAGAAAGCTGTGATCTGGAAATGAACCTGCTGCAATTCACAGATTTCCCAGGCATGGGCAGTAGATAGTCCAAAAAGCTGCTCTAGACTGATATGGTTGAGTGTCACCCCAGCTTGAGACCTTACATACAGTGCAAAGTGATGCTGTTGGAAAAAAACACAGAGCGCAAGTTTTGCAGCTTATTAATTTGACTGATATAACCAGAAAAAGAGACGAGCTGTTTCCAAGCAAGTGTTCCTTCAGGGTCTGATTTTTGTCAGCTGTTGAGCAGAAAATGTTACTTCTGCCATATCTTACCTCATTAATATCCTTAGTGGTACTGTAGCCATGAAAGTCTGCCCCTTGGAAGTGATGCATACACACAGCTTGCCATCTGTAAAAGCAAGTGTTGCACAGTGCCTGAACCTGTGTGTTGCTAAGGGCTTTCCATCTGCAGTCCTTTAGCCTGTCTTCTCTCACAGCTCCTGACCCTTTCTCACAAGCTGTCAGGACGTTCTATCCCAGCCCACCTGCAGCAGTATTTTTCCTTTGTTGTCCTCCACGCCTGCTGTTGTGTTGTTAACCTCAAGTATTTTCCTGCAAACTCCAGTAATTTTGTTTTGGTGGCATTCTATGTTATGTAATCACATTTACTGTGAGACTTACTCACTACTTCCCCCCCCTTTTCCCTGCCTCCTGGTTGTAGCTTTAGTGTTTACTTGGTCCTGATAAACAGAAAGACATAATAGCTGAGAATTTTTGCACTACATCTGTTCTCAGACTGTATCCTGATGGATCAGTGGATCCCACTGGATAGACCAAGGCTTCTTCAGGTTACAGTGTTTAAGGCATGCATTATTAGCAATTCATATTCAAGTTTGCTTCATGAGTTCTTCTCCACTGCCCATTCTCTTACTTCATTCAAAAAAATGTAATGCTCATATTAATTAGGAATGTCAGTGCCTTATTATTACAGACTCTCATCTGCTCTGCAGTTTGCTTTGAACATTAAAAAATGCCATGGTTAGTCCTTTGTTAGCAGTCTTAGTACAAATTAATGATCATTTCAATGCTGTTTCTTTCTCCTTAGCAAATTATTTCAGACGTAAGAAAAACACTAATTGGAAACGCTGTCATTTCACTACCAAAATTCTTGAGTATTTCTTAATTAAGATTCAGGTGAGAGTATATTAATACTGCTTTTCCCAGCCTTTGCTGTAACGTTTTGTTTTGCTTTTTGCCGGACTGCCTAGTCCCAGTTCTGTGAAGTCTCTGGTAAGGCTCATTGCTCACTACTCATACTGTACTGCAGCAGCATCAGCTTCTAGCAGGTGAAACTGATGGCTGTCAGATGTCAGCACTTTCTGACATTCCTACTAAGAGAACAAGAAAGGCCACTAGCAGGCGAATGACTCTAGCCTAGATATTCTTGGCAGGGAAACTCTCAGACACCCGATGGTCTCTGCTTGAATTTGCCCAAACAGACAAAACAGGTAAAATAAGGTTTCACAGTCACTCATCCCTAGTCTAGTTAGTCAGCACATTTTTCCCCCTTCATTTTTTTCCTTGGCTACCTTATTTTTTTGCAGGTGGGATGCTGAGGAGCAAATTAGGAAACATGAAGTGGAAGGATCAGCTGCTATTTTTTGCATTGCATATTGCCAGGCTTTCCACTGCTCACTGTCGCTTGTAGTGGCTCATTCATAGATATTTATGTCTCTTCATACATGGGCAGTTGGTACCAGCCCTGCAGTGAACACAAACAAACTTTCAAAAGCAGATAACAGCATCAGCGAGAACAAATTGTACTCACTGTGTGGGAATGAATATCAGCTCTATGTAGAAAAGCTGGAGATACCATGGAAGCAGAGGTCACACCACGATGCTCACATACCTCCAAGTGTATTTTGGGCAGTGGGTGGTGTTTGCTCAAGGTTAGGCCTGTACAGTGTAATGCCAGAAAGAGAAAACTGTAGGTGAAACTCTGAAGTGAGAATGGACAGTTACTACACAGCCATTGGAGGCAGCACAGTGATCCCTAGTGATGAGCCAGTGGTGAGTTGTGCTGGCTTCAGTTACAATGTGATGTGATATGTACAAGTGCCACAGCCTCAGAACAGCCATTTCTCCTGATTTCTGTGCTCTCACACATCACCAGTAGAAATGCTGATCTATTATGTAGGATTTACTGAAACCAGCTAACGACTGGAAAATGTCAGTCCATGCACTTTGCATGCAAGAGGACCACACAGACTTGGAGAGTGTTTAACATGAAACTTGCTTCTGGAAGTATTTTTCAAGAATTTGGACAGGCTTCTCCAAGTTCCTTCCTTTAACAAATATGCCCATTCAAGTAGCTTTGTTCTTAGTTTCTTCTTCTCCTTTCCTTAGGCAAGACGGCCCCTCCTGAGCTTTTCCTCTCCCAGCACTCCAAGTGATCTCCAAGTGATAGTATGCTAGCACAGCTCACTCATTTTCTGAACCTCTGCTTGATGTTTTGCACCTGCATTTCCCTCGCATGCAGGTCTCATGCTGCATCCCAAATCTGAAAGAACATCCTGGGATCTGCCAGGTCTGTGGGGGGTGAATATGTAGCTCCTCCTCATCAGAAGCACGTCCAGCTTCACATCTGAGCTTGAGCACTGTCTTTGAGGAGAGGAGGAGGCAGTACCACATGACTTGGACTGATTTTCTGAACCCACATTTATTTTTAAGGTCATAACCTATAGTGGATTTTGTAAGGGTGTGCCACTGTAAAATTTTATCTCCCTGTCAGTCTGGGACTGCAGCTGGGCTGCCTCTGCTCTCCTGGTGTTTCATTCCAGGGCTGGCCCTTACTTGTTCTCTGACCACGATGTACCTGCATCATATTCTCTTTGCCCAGTCTGTCCCCATGCTCCACAGCAGCAGTCCTTGGTGCTGGCACTCTTCAGTCCTGACTCAGCCACATACTTACCCCAGAGACTTTCCCATCTGCAGAGTGCTGGAGAGTCCACCTCTCGGGTCTGTTAAGAGAGTGCAGTGTTCCCAGTGAGTGTGTAGTTCACTGTGTGTTCTGCTTTTAGCATAAAAATCAAAACGTTTTGCTGCAAAATCTTTAGCATTTCTTTACAGATAAGAAGGGCTGGTTAAAAACAAGCAAATGACTCCTGGGACTTTTTGACGAAATTAAATAACTTTGCAGTGGAAGAAGAGATTTTGCTGAGATACATCTGTCAGTGCTAACCTCACATTCCGGGATGTATTTGCGTATCACAAGAAGAGCTTTGTAATAAAACCTTATCTACAGTGTTGCATACCAAAGAACACATCAATTCGGGGGCAGAAAAAGCTTTTGCTGCTTGGATTTTAGCCAGATTTTCTGCATGTGTTTGTACACACATACATTTATGCATATGTGTGAAAATCTGTCAACAAGATTGCTGTCCTTATCACAAGCATGTGCCATTTGTAAATCACTTTAATAGAGTGAGCTTGTCAGGCACTTCATGAATATAGGGTTGAGCGGTTTTAACAGGTTATTAGCGTTATCTTCTGTTCTGCTCTCTCCACACGCTGCACAGCACTGGCTTGATTTACAGGTTAAACTTTCAGTGCTTCTCTGCTCAGAGCAATGCCATGCCCAAAACTTCTTTTCTTTGGTGTTCTCAGAAATTGTCTTTCTCTCCACTGCTTGGGGAGCTGAAGGAGACACAGAAAAGTCCTTTTGCTGATACCGTCTCTTAAGGGATAATGAGCATACCTTTGAAAAATCTTTGTTTTTGTTTTGACTTCTGGCAGAACATCAGTGCCTCCCTTCTGCTCCCTCCCCCAAGGCCCGGCAAAAGAAGGGAACAGGGAAAGCTGCTGAAATGCAGAAGTGTTCTGAAGGTGACAGAGCACCCAGAGCCACTTAAACCTAATCACAGCCTCTGTCAGACACTATATCTAGAAAATCATCCTGAAGATTGGTTATTTCGGAAAATGCGCTATATTCTGCTGTTTTAAAAGCAGGCCGGGAATCCCTATTTAGTAAGTTTTTAGATGGGGATATAATGACAGGTTCATTACATGATGTTTTATGCAAAATGGGGGTTGCCGTGTGTTCTAAAATCTCTGTAAAGAACAGGATGATTAGGTTATTGTCAGATTTGTGTGGAAGACTGTATTTAGCAAACATTTGTTCAGCAGGAACTTGATGATGTTGACATCATGGGTAACTGGATTACCTCAGCAGACCTGCAGGTGAAGGAAAAACAAAATCTTATGTAGTTAGCTGAGTTTCCACACCTGTTTTCATTAAAGGCTTATGTTTGTCTTCCTTGTTCTTTGCAGGTGTTTAAAGGCAGAAGCCTCCACAAGAGCTATGCTGCAGTGCTCCCCACTATCATCCTCATGGGCAGCATCCCCAAAGGACTTCTACTACATCTTCAAGCAAAAGCCTACATGGTTCCTCATCGCACCAATATCATGGGCCTCAGTTCTACTGAATGAAAACACCTCATCCTGCTCCTCTCCCGCTTACCTGTTCTTGGCTTCCTGCATACTACTTGTTGCTTGTCTCAGTTAAGAATTTGGTATTTCCATGGCACTGCAGCAGTTTACATCTACCTATGACCATACCTGATGCTTTTAAAGAACTGAAGTTTTTTGCTGATTCCCGCATAGCATTGTAGTAATTCATACATGATGTTAACATCAGAGTGCAGAAAAGCATTCAGAGGACAGAAAGGAGATTCTTAGGACATCTTATTCTTCACTGTGATTTCACTTCTTTTTCATTTCTACTAAGAATCATTCTGAATACAGGGCTGAATAATATCCAACTACATCTACAACTGCAGGTAACATGTTAGCCTGGCACAGGCAGATTCACAACATGAGGTTGCAGAACTAAAGGACCTGGGTAGCTTAAAAAGCTCTTGCAGTTCACCTCTGCAAGTTGCCCTAGAAGAATAAAAAGTAATGAAAAAAAGGTGATTTACTGTAACACCATCATGATCAGGAGTGGATTCAGGAAAGCAGAACAACAAGCCAGGTGGTGGTGAGACACTGCCTGCTGCCAGTGCAAGCAAGTGGCATGAGTGGTGAGATGTGGTTGCTTCCTTACTGCTCAAAAAAGCTGTGTGAGGATAGCTTAATGCTAAGCTGGGATGAGGGAGGGAAGGAAAGGAAAAGCTTCCCAGAACGAGATAGCACAGCGTGGCCTGAGGCACAAAACAGGAGGATGAGAAATGCAGCTGTTTCCCAGCTTATTCAGAAATGGCAGAGATTTGGAAGAACCAAGCCAAATATGACTAACTGATAATAGCTAATCTTGACAGTGTAGCAAACAGAGTGATTTGCTTAAGTTGTCAGCACCTCTGTTTGAAACCAATGTGGGAAGCTGCATAGCTCAGAAAAACTGTAGTTATGCTGCATGTTATATTCTTTGATATGGTTTCTGGTGATGCATGCAGGATCTGGGACCATGAGGTCCCTTCCAGTACAATACTAGACTTACGGTTATTCAGTCATTTGTAGGTGGTCAGGAGCTTTCCAGAATGTGTGACATTTTTCTGCTTCAAAGACTGTATGGCCCAAGAAGCATTTTCATGTCTCATCTCTTAGTGATTTCCACAGTATGTACAAAACAGTTTTCATTCCCAGTAACTTGCTAAAATCCCCCACAGGGTAAGTGGGTCCTGAAGGACAGTCTTCTGCCACCATTCTGCTTCACTAACTGTATTGTGCCATGTCTTACTTCACTATCCGTCATCTCTTTTTACTTAGTAACTATCCAAATTCTCCACTAGCTTGTCAGTATCATTCCTATGTGATTATATGGCTCATCAACACAAAAGTTGACACTGCGGGGTCAAAGCATTCAGCAACCTGCCAGACATAATTTAGCTGTGGAAGGTGTGGGATGCCACACGCCACGTAACTGTTGAGGGAAATGAGCGTGAAGGAGAAGCAGCAGGGGGCAGTGGCTGTGGGTCAGAGGGATGGAGGTAGCAGGAAAATAAGCACCGAAGTAGTACAACAGATGCAGTAATGAGCATGTATTTGTGTTTAATTGTTTTGTGGGGAGCCAGGCAGGCAGGGGACAGGGAGGGAGAATGATAAGAGTGTGTTTAAGCACAGTGCTCCTTTCCTTACGCAAAGGAATGTCCTTGCTGAAAGAAGGAATGATCCATTTTGTGATTCGCCACTACTCTGGTATATAGACAAGGCATTGTGCACAGGATTTCAACTCCTGCTGGGTGCAGTGCAAGCAGGAACATCACCAGAAACACAAACACATCACCACAAATGGCAGCTTTCATGGGTTTGAACTAGAGAACCAAACAAGGGATGAAATCTTTCTGGGTTGTTCTCTTTCCTGGTTGAAAGCAGTAGAGAGGCCCGGGCCTTGTGGCAAGAGGCTGCTCAGATGCTGTGTGTCAGGGGCAGAGCGATGGAAGGTAACAAGAAACACAGGAATAGACGTTTACAGATAAGAGATACTGATGGACTAAAAACTGCACAACTGGTGATGATGAAGAATAACCAAAAGAAATCCTTGTTTCAGGCAAACGGAAGAGCAGCGTGACTCATACAGAAAGAATTAAGATTGCAGTTTATGAGATATTATGAGTTTATGAGAGATAATGTAAACTAAGCTAACACAGGAGAAAACAAGGTGAGAGTGAAATGATCGTGACAGTACTGCAAGCAGTACCCACAGCTTGTTAGCTGCCTTAGCACTGTAGGCTCAGAAAGAAAGCTTAATTTTAAAAGGAGGGGAAATGTTTCAGGAGAACATATTTCTCTGAACTTTTTGTTCCCCATCCCTTTTTTTTTGTGAGAAGCTTCTCAGAGGCCTGGCACTTCCTCCACATCTCACCATGAGTCGAACCAAAGTGTACATATGGTCTGCTAGAGGCAGGGTAGCACATGGAGCTCATAAGGTGTCCCAGGGCAGCTCCAAACTTGCCACACACACACTGGAGGGACATACTTGACTTCAAATAAAGTATTTTCTTAGAATTAGATCACCAGCTGGCACTGCCCATTGGGGCTCTGGCAGTTCAGATATTCTTGCTACTTGGTCACATGCTGAACTTCTTGCTGCTGTCCACCACTGAGGTTACAGCCCTTTCTGAAGCCTGTAATGCTCAACCATGCAGACTTCCAGGGTGCATGCGCTAACCCTTGGTTATGCTGGAGAATGGAAGGGGACTTGGGCACACCTTTCAGTGTCCTTGCTGTTTCCCCTGTGCTCACAGAATTATGGACTTCAATATGTTCTATTTTGCTGTGAATTATGCTTTAAATTAAATCTTGAACTTAAATTAACCCTATAGTAAGCTTTCAGCTTTGGGGCTCCAGATACTTTCTACTTCTCTTTTTCTGATTTTTTTTGGTCCTCAGAAATAAGCAATTGAATACTAGCCTTAGGTTGGCATAGGTCCAGAGCAGCTAAATGGTAGTGATTACAGAAGAGACATTATAGTCATTTTGGTAAGTGAAGCAGAATGTAAGGAATACCATCTACTTGACTGTAGCCTAATTTATAACTTAAAGAAACACACACAGGCACACACAAATAATGTCTTTAACAACAGATGGTATAAATCAGTCCACTTAATGTAAGTACACAATTTATAAGGCACTGCTTCCTGGGAAAAAGTTAACATGCTTACCCATATTGTCCATGGGACAATGGAGATTTGGTCTTATGCTTACAGTCTTCTTGCTGTCCCAGTGGGCCCTGCATGCTGTCAGCACCTGATGACAAGCAGCCAGCAGCTCTGGGGCTCCTGTCCATTCAGCCTTCACCCAGTGTTGGTGCTGTGGTTGGCATGTTGTTCCCAGGCAGTGGCACCATCACAGCACCATCATGGCTCCACCACCACCCCCACACATCCCTGGCAGGCTGGTGTGGAGATGGGTGGCTATTCCTGTGTCCTAAATACCCTCTGGGTGGGTAGGGTGTGCCCGGTTTCCCCAGTCCCGGTTGCTAAAGGAGGACCAGCAGCACAGCCAGGTTAGCACAGGGGCAGTGGGCTAGTGGGTTGAGGTGTTGTGTTGGGTAGTAAAGAAAATCAGATGGGTTAGCTGCTCACTGAAATTCAGCTGAATTTTAAGTACATGCATTTCAGATTTGATAGGATTTAGGTAAGCTAAATCCTGCCACTACTTACCTGTGGTAATAAGAACAAATCTTTGGCAAACTCAACCCTTGGCCCAAATAAACCAAAGTAAATCAGGCTATTGTGTACGCTAGAAGGCAATACAGCCTTTGCTGTATCTGTAACAGCTCACACTGGTGGAGAGTCTGGGATGACAGATTTTTTGTTTATTTAAGCCAAGCTGATGCCATGAAACTCAGAAAATGTAAGATGTACATCAATAGGTGTTAATATGTCACGGGCAGACAAATCCCTCTTTAACCTTTTGCCCATGCAAACTCCCAGGGGAGCTCCACCTTAACCCATGATAACAAAAACGCTCAGTGGAGGAAGGATTTAAGCATTCAGTGTTGCATGGTGTCTCTAGTTTGAAGTGAGTGCTGCACATTCAGACTGCAGATGAAGCTCCCAGGGATCTATGGAGACTATAAGCAGTGCAAACTGCAGTGGATACATACAAACATGTATGATGGCTCATACATGCTGATGGTGACTGCTGATAAAGAGGTGTCCTTTTTGTTTTGTTTTTCCCTGTTGTGACTGGATGCTGGGGGGACCAGAGGTATAAATAGGTGGACAGATGAGATGGATGGAAACGTTGGTTCTTTATGGCAAAAAGTGTCAGTTTGAATGAAGAATTTTCTGTATTTCAACATGATGCTTGCACAGCACATTTATCTATTACATGAGATATCAAAATGTTATTTTTAATGAACTGGAGTTGGTCTTAGGAGGAGGACCACAACTTGTGGGTTTCAGAACATTTCTAGAGATTGACACATAATGTCAGAACCCCAAAATGTGCTAGGTGAGAAGGAGCTCCTAATAAGAGCCGTGAAAAAGAAAATCTCTTTCAGTATAGTTTGGAAGTGCAAGGTTTGGGAATTTGCTGACAGAATCTCAGCAAAGTGCTGATAGAAATATTCTACTTGTCATTTTTCATAAGTAATGCCCTAAAGGGAAATCCCATTTGTCAGGCCTGTTCACAGGAGAGTTTATGTCCTGTCTAATGAGCTGAAAAGATGGATTTCTTTCTGTATTTTAATTTGTTATGTTAGCTGTAAAGTTAAATTATATTAATTGTTTACTGTGTTTCTTAGTGCTGGAGTACCTTAGGTAATTAAACACCCTGGAGTTACTGCTGCTCTCTGTGAGATAAGTGATATTTAGTATGTTGATGAGACCTAACGCAGTCTTGCTCACTGTCTCAGAGCATTCAGTGGGGTGGTTTAAAAGCAAGAACTTGCAGTTTCCTGGTGGTGAGCAACATGTGGAAACACAAAGAAAGATGCAATGTGTGGGAGGTGGACAGGTCCTGGTGCAATGAGGCAGAGCCAAATTTCAGGGCAGGTCAGCATTGTGGTTGCTCTGTTGCTATTCCCTTCCTTCACCTTCCACAGAGAAACTCACCCCCATCCTAGACCTTGCTAAGTGCTCTGCTCACCTCTGTCCCCGAGGCCTTGCTGTCCGTTGAGTGCCAAAATGCTGCTGGGCTGGAGGAGGATGGTTTTCACTGCCCCTGGCTGTGCTCACCAACATGTATATTATCCCTGGGAATAATTCAGCCTGAGCAAAATCAACCTGATGTTCCCCAGGCAGACCAAATTTGGGGCAAGGCAACTGGTGTGCCATCCTGTGGACCTTATTGTCTGCGTGAAAGAATTCTGCATTTCTTCATCCTGAGGAGTGGCTGCATAAGTAATGATTCTCAGCCTGGAGAGGAGAGGAGAAGAAAGAAGTGGACTACAGTTGTGGAGTCATGATGAGGCTGTGCATGGTGCAGTGATGATGAGTGTGAGATGCTCAGAGGTTTTTCTTGAGTCAAGGGCAACAAAGGAAACTGGAGAGATTCTCCTTGACACAACAGTTTGTGAGGCTCTGAAGACCATTGCCTAAAGACTCTATGGCTGCTTTTTTATGCTGCT
This sequence comes from Gallus gallus, assembly GCF_016699485.2. Lineage (NCBI taxonomy): Eukaryota > Metazoa > Chordata > Aves > Galliformes > Phasianidae > Gallus > Gallus gallus. Next base: position 27,096,046 of record NC_052572.1, on the reverse strand, counting down.
ATTTATTCAAAATTTTAATGACTAACAAATAGGACTAGGTTAATTCTTAGAAGAAAACATGAAGGGCTGTTTTAGAGGAAGACACTGACTTTGTATAGAGAAGTGCATGGTCTTGCACCTGTGTTGTGGCAACTCCCACTATCAGTTCAAGTTGGGAGATTTAAGGATGGAACACAGTCCTGCTAAAAAAAACGTGGGGGCATACTGGACATGAGCCAGCAATGTGCCCTTGCAGCCCAGAAAGCCAATCATATCCTGGGCTGCATCAAATTAAGTGTGGCCAGCAGGGTGAGAGAGGTAATCCTCTTCTCTGTGTTGGTGAGACCTCACATGGAGTACTGCATCCAGATGTGGAGTCCTCAGTACAGAAGAGACATGGACCTGTTGAAGTGCATCCAGAGGAATGCCACTAAATGACCCAAGGGATGGAAAACTTACCCTATGAGGACAGGCTGAGAGAGCTGGGGCTGTTCAGCCTGGAGAAGAGAAGGTTCTGGGGGAGATCTGATAGCAGCCTTTCAGTATCTAGAGGGTGGCTATAAGAAAGAAGGGGACATTGTGGTAGGATAAGGGAAACAGTTCCAAACTGAAGGAGAGGAGGATTAGATTGGACATAGGAAGAAGTTTTTTACATCAAGGGTGATGAGGCACTGGAATAGAAAAGTGGTGGATGCCCCATCCCTGGAGACATTCAAGGACAGGCTGGATGGGGCTCTGTGCAACCTGGTCTAGCTGTATGTGTCTCTGTTCACTGCAGGGGAGTTGGACTAGATGGCCTTTAATGGTGTCTTCAAATGGTTCTATGATTCTGTGTTCTGAAGTCTTTGACCTGCCAATCAGTGGAGCTGCGTTGAGTGTTCTGGTGAAGTATTACTGTATCATGTCCTTAAATTCTTGCTAAGCACCTGCAGATGGCCACTGCCAGAGACCAGACAGTAGGAGAGATGGAGCTCTGATGTGCTCTGGCACAGCTGATATTTCCTTCTTGTGTTATGAACTTGTCCATCTGCTATGTCTGTTGTCTCTAATCTGCACAAAGACAGGAAGTTATGAGGGCAGAAATAGTTTTGCTGTTCTGCATTTATAAAATTGGGGATTTGAGCAATTGTTTAGGGTTCCTATGTATGGCACATAACAAATAACAACGCTGACAGCACTGCTGAGAGCTGGATGTTGCAGAGCATGTGTTCTTCTGTGGCTGGAAATAATGCAGTAATGACAGCTCCATTTGTGCCCTAATGACTTTTGAATGGATGGTATCATGCAATTCCTTGCTCAGCAAGTATGGTGTGAAGGTTTATAAAAAAATAGTTTAAACAGAAAGGAGAGTATATATCTCTTTTGAGGACATGTTTTACAGCTTGCACGTGCTAAAACTGTCCTACAACTGCTAGTGGAAGAAGTTGGAAAATAAGGAAACCCCTTCTCCTTTGTCTTTATCTTTGCCTTTATCTTTGCCTTCACCTGGTAAAACTGATTTACGTCTGCAGATGGCTCATTGGGTAAGAGGGTATGTTTTATAGGTTCGTCTGGAATAAGTACTACATAATGTAGCTGGGAGAAGGGACCATGTCCTTGTTACAGCATTTTTCAGTTGTTGCACTAAGAACACAGAGCTCTCCCAAATGGTTTAAAAACACTTAAATGATGAGGTAAAACATCTGCAGGTGTGTAAAACCTAAGCCATGTGGCAGTCCATAAAAATGAAGCACGTATCTTGCAATATGCAAGTGTGCCATCTTGTCAGTTACTATGCATACCATGAATTCAACAGCCAAGATGAAGTACTCTCATAGGAACTGGCTACCAGGAGACTCCAGATGGCCCTTCCTCCTTCCTGCAGCACATAACCTAGATATGTAACAACTCATTCACCATCATACTGAGGATCTGTTACTGGAGTGACACAATGAAATGAACTGCTGGAGAAACAAAAGACATTTTGGGGACTTTTGCATAATGTTCCCATCGGAATTTCACGCTTAAGAGCAACAACAACAAAAAAGTATTTCACTGCAGCATGCATCATGGTATGAAATAAACAATTTATGGGAGGATGTACATTCATTGCTTTATATCTGAAAAATAACTGAGGCCATTGTCCGGAGGTGAAATCTGCTCCTGAGCAAAGAGCCAGTTTGCAAGCCTGCACTCCTGGCATAAAGCGGTCTTCATCCACCTAAACCTGTTCAAATTATGGCTTAAGGAGGAAAATGAGATTGCAGCTTTTTAGACTGTTGAGATATGCAGTAAAAGCACAAGGTGTTTCAAAAACCACACCTGGAAAAACGGTGGTGATGAGTGCTTCCTATCACAAGTGCTAACTTGCCATTCATGTGCCTCAGGGTAAGAGGGAATCAGAAGTGCTTTTGATTCAGTGTATTTGGTTTTGCTTCTGAGAGAGACAGTCTGCTCAGGGACTCAAACTGTGACTGTGACTCCAACTGTATGCCTGATTTTGCTTTTGCATTCATGAAGGATATGGAGGAGAGAACAATACAATATCTACCCCAGCAGTCTACTCACAATATGCTGCTGCAATTATCTGCTTGGCACAGAACTGCAAAGGCAGTAACTCTTGAGGTAAAATGTTTCCCAATCAATCATAACCTTTCTTATTTCTTTGAGCCAAAACGTGAAATTCTTCAAATGCAATTTGGAAACAGACAAGTGAATACCAATAGGACATAGGACAACCTGAAGAATGTTATGGCTGGTATTGCAGTTGGATAAGCCGTGAAAAGAATGAATAATAAGAGAGATTGAAGAGAATAAGAATTCCAGTAAATGCTGATCCACCAGCTGTAGAATCTCAGCTGACATCTTTGCCTCAGTCCTCCAATCCACTGAGAATGGATTTTTTGGCTGTAAACAGTGTGGTGGAGAGTCTTTGAATGTGTGTGCATTTATTTAGCTCCCTTGAGGACTGGATGAATGTGCAGAGTCTGACATCATTGGTCTTTCTTCATCTGCTGAATCCAAGTTTGAATCAACAGTTTCACAGATGAGAAGTTACTATAGAAATTATGGCACACATTGCACCCCTGCCTTTTTTTTTTTTTTTTTTTTTTTAACAAGGCTGCTAAATGAGTGTAAGTCATTCAAATCTGGATTCTGTAAGGTATGAAAATACGATGACATTATATCCCACTAGTGAACTGGTGAGAGGGACACTGCTGTAAACTGTCCCTGTTTTTTCCAGGGAATAAATCAGTACTCTGTTAACTTTAATGGGCTCAAGCTTATTCACAGTGACTAAGGATACAATCACGGAAACTCACGCTCCCACAGTGTATTGATTGTTTCATTCATCACAGCTGTCTCCAGCTGGCCAGGTGCACCTCTTCAGCTCCCTGACACTGCGCAACAAAGCAGAGTGAAGCAGGAAATGAAAAGGAACATGAGACTCCTGTGGGACTCTGTGCTACAAGTATGTCTTTGGAATACTGTATGGAGTTTGGCCAGGATGCTCTGTGGTTCAGCCACTGATCTTGGGGTTGGAGAATAGTAGTTTAAGTGGGTCTTTGTAGAATCTTGATATGTAAAGCAATGATAACATGTCTATAAGGCATGAGATCTTTAGCACAGAACATGATATTTTTACATGTGTTATTACAAATATTCTGCCAGTCATAAACTTTAGATGAAGGATAACTATAACAATCCAAATGAATGAGGCTGGCATTTCTTATTGGTCTTTTTGTTCTCTTGTAGCTTTTTTATGTTTTCTTATCTGTGATTATAATTCAGTAATATTTATACTCTGTAGAACAGAATCAAAGAGTAATGCAAAATTGTCATAAACAGCAATGATTAAAACTGAATTAGGACATTTCTACTCTACATAACAAATATTTCTGCCTCTAACCCTATAGCTGGCTCCAGCTTTAAAGATCAGCAGAGCTGTCCTGAAGGAGAGTCTCTGAAGGATGTCAAAAGCCTTTGAATAGGCCTCATAAAATCAGTAATAAGATCAGTAAACATAGTGATATATGTATGAACATTGACCATCCAAAAATACTCTCATTTTGTGTGTTTGCCATTTTCTATCAAGATCTTTCAGTCTGTGTAAGGTCCAGAGTTCAGATTCTGGTAGTGCTGCCAAACATTTCTGCACCCACTTTCACATTCCCAGGACAGGTGGTACACACTGCTTTTCACACCATCAGTAACAGGAGGGTACTGCCTGGGCTGCAGCACCCCGAGCAGGAAGAAATGAACAAACCAAGCCTCATCTCCTGTGTTCCTTGCATTGGCTTCACAGAATACATATGAGATAACCTTTTGGAAGCTATTAAAGAATGTGAAGATGGATTCACTCTGTGAGGGGAGAGAATGGATATATTTCTTTACCTCAGTTAGGGGGAAAAAAAAAAAAGTTGTTGCTGATGTTGGAAGAGCTTTGAAGGCTGAAATTTTCAAGCAGAAGGAAAAGGTCATCCCATGAAAGCGGTGGGGTGGATGTGTGATGTGGCTGTTTGTGGGCTTTTCTATTACTTGGCTTGAGAAACAAAGTGTGGAGCAGATGGTGCCTACAAAACCAAGCTCTTCCAACTGAGACCTACAAAAACTTTCAATAGTAGCAAGAAAGACAGAAAGTGTATAAGGAACAATGCAGTAAAAATAATCCATTAAGAAAATGCTATGTAGTGCACAGCGTCTGTGACCTTACTATATCCCCTGAAAGCTTAACAACAAATCTTATATACTTAAGTCTAAGTAACACCAACGGGTAGTCCTCAAAGGACAGATCTATTCTAAGCTTCAGAGACTTCATTAGAAAAGAGAGTATCTTGCTGCACCTGTAAGTTGGAGGAACAGGAGATTACTGTGAGATGCATTCTCAAGAAAGTACCTTAGCTTACTATCAGTTCGGCTTACTAAAGCACAAGTATATCAATACAGTTAGGACAAAATAGTTGTCTGGTTGTGCTCCGTTATGGTCAGATTTTAGAACTTTGGTCTGGAGCTGAAGAACTCTCTTCCAACTTCTCTTTCCAATGCTTTCTCCTGCTTTATAGCTTTCTGGTTACTGTTTTCCCTGTTACCTTTTAACCAAATATACACTGACTTATGCCTACGGACTCTTCAAAACATAACAAGAAAGTGCAGAACTTCAATGTCACTGTAATCATCATCGTGCTTTTACTGGGAGAAAGCAGGTGGGAGAAATCCTACCACAGACACACAGCCCTCCCCCTGTTTGGGGAGGAAGTTTCTGCTCAGGGCTCTGCCATTTGGAAAAGTGTCTGGAGGTTTGGCTTTGTGACTCAGAGGGTGGTGATAACAGTCCTGTTTATAGATTCAGACCTGTGTATGGAGAGCAGGGCTGTTATGGTAATAAAACAAGCGTATCTGACGTTTTATTCAATAGTGCTATTACTGTATTTTTTGCCTCAATATTATTTGTTAGACTACACTCTGTTCCCAGAAGACTGGAAATTCTGTAGAGCAGAATAATTTTTTATGTTTCTTTTCATTATTTATTACAATGCTGCCTTTACCTTTATAGCAGCTTTGGGCAATGCTAAAATGTCAGTAGCATTCAAAAAAAATATAATAATAATAATAAAAAAAATTACATTCCTGTATGTGGCTTCCCTGTTGCGAGATATGTACTGTGTTGTCAGCCTGCCATTGCTGAATGCCTTGGAGAGCGGCCCTTCAAACTTACAGACTTCAAACATGCCCTACATAAATTCGTACAGTAGCCACAAAGGAACCAGCAATATTCAAGTGACAGGATGTGACTATAGCCAACTACATGCCAATCATTTTTATTGAGGAGGATTATAATTATTAATACAGAATTGGAAAGAAAGCTCTCCACCTGAAAGCACCCTGAAATGTAAATGCATTTTGTAACCACAGAAACTCCAGTGTGATTTCTTACCTAGGGCTGGTAATTCCTTTTCTTTACTTTTGACCTGCAGCACTGGGATGGACACTTGCTGCTGATTTGCCTTCTCTATGCCATATTGAAATGTGAATTTCTCATGTGAGCTTTCCCAACCATGAGCTTTCTGGGCACATTATTTTGTTTAATTAAAATATAAAAGGACTGGCAAGATAGGGAAATGAAAAAGGAAAAAGCACATCCTGTATTTTCCCCTCCTCAGTTAGTTGTTAGAATGGAAACATTTTACGTATGTATAGATGACATGGGCTGATAGTATGAATGGTTTTGGCAAGAAAGATTAGGTACTGACTTCAATAGCTACGTGTTTTGTTTACATGTGGTAAACCAAACAGGTCAGTAACCTTAAAAATAGAGCTATACAAACGCTGGATAGCACTTCTTTGCTTTCTTTGGCAATCACTCACAGCAGAGCAAGTGCCCAATGGTTTGGTTGCTGGAGTCTACTGATATTAAAGTAGCAAATCACACCACTGGATTAAGTTTGTGCCAAAGGAAGTTACTTCAGTTTTTACAGCTACCACTTGATATTTTTTTTTTACCAGTGTTAAATTCCCTTCTACAGAAGATTTTTTCTAGATAAAAAATTATAAACGTTTGTGAATAAGTTGATTAATGCAAGGCATGATTCCCTAAAAGCAGCTGTTCAGTTTGTCTGTCTGAAGAGGTGAGAATATGTAAGGTATGTCTGAAAGGCTGAGGGAGAGTAAGTATAGTTAACAGTCATAATGCTTTCTTAAAGGCCTGGACTTGTGTGGACGAACCATGGTTCAGCAATAAGCCACAGAAGTTAAAGGCTCAAGATTCTTACTAACCTAAGAAAGTTTAATTCATCAAGACACAAAGACCTTAAAGGTGGCCCTGGGTGTACTAGTGTGTCAAACTTGCTGTAATTTTCCCTGGCTGACTACATGCCAGACAGAAAGACCAAAGACCAAAGAGCCACTAACGGCAAGTTTATTGCTTCCCTGCCCACAAAGTGCAATGCACATTGAGTCTAATTCAAAAAGCCATAGCAGAGGTTTTAAATCATACCATTTGCACTGTTCTTTCCCTGGGTACTTCTGGTTCTCCCTTAGCAGCCAAGGGAAACAGCCATACGAACGCCTCTTATTTCCCATGCTTATGAGTGAAAATGGCACGAAGAGACTTAAACGGTATTATTGTGAAGGCATGCAATGAAGCCACCTAAAGTTATATTTGTTGTATGGAATCAGTTGAAAAAAGAAAGAAGTCTCCTAGAAGTAGTCCAGCAGAGAGCCACAAAGACGAGAAAGTGCCTGGAGTATCTCTTGTATGAGGAAAGGCTGAGTAACCTGGGTCTGTCTGCCTGGGGAAAGGAAGACTTAGAGAGGATCTGATTAATGTTTATAAGTATCTAAAGGGAGGTGGGAGGCAAATGGATGAGGCCAGGCTCTTCTCAGTGTTGTGTAGCGAAAGGACAAGGAGGAATGGCCTAAAACCTGAACATAGGAAGTTCCATAGTAACATGTGGAAGAAATTATTTATGATAAGTGTGATGGAGCACTGGAACAGGTTGCTCAGAGAGGTTGTGGAGTCTCCTTCTGTGGAGGTATTCAAGACCCGCCTGGACACCTATCTGTGTGACCTATCGTAGGGTACCTGCTTTAGCAGGGGAGTTGGGCTTGATGATCTCTTGATGTCCCTTCAAATCCCTACAATTGTGTGATTCTGTGTGACTCCTTCCAGTTTGTCTGACAAAGACATATAATCATGTAAGAATTGTGCTAGTGCAGAGCAAATGGAGACAACAATCTAAGACCACAAACAAGCAAGGCAAAAATCTACTAGTGTATGAACAATGGTCTTGTTCATTTACTTAATGTCTTTACAACATGCTCTATAATTAAAATAGGAGAAAATGAAATAATAATTGCCTTACAATTGCAGTTTGCTGTTGGGCAGTCATATGCCATAGATACAAATGTTTATTTCAATCATGGGAAAGAAATCCTGCTCATTAATTTCTACGTAGATAGAATATTTTTGAACATGTGGTCTGTTGTGGAAAAGGACCTAATAGTTCCCTTTACTATTAGTATAGACTAGTAAGAATCTCTCTTCCACAGCAGAATTAAGCTTGCAGCTTGGTATTCCAGTGGAAGTGTTAGTTGTTCAGTGGGATTATTACAGGCTGCCTTATAGCACAAGGGGTAGCCCTGAACCTGGGAGAAGACATTAATATGAAGGTCAGTCAAAAACAGCTAAGGTGGGAATATATTAGTTAATTATTTACTTCCCCTTTCATTCTTAAGAAGGAAGAAAGGACATTAATGCAACATAACAAACAAATTTTAAGAGGCCAGACTGAGGAAAGCCTGGTTGCAGCTGATCTAAATACACTAATTCACTTGCTTGCATAATTGGCTCCCCTTAAATGGAAAACTTATTATCAGTTTTAGTTTGACACAACCTGTGTGTGTGTGTGTGTGTGTGTGTGTGCGCGTGCATGGAAAGGGCAAAATGTTAACATTTTGGAAGAAGCATCAAACTGCAGTTTCTTGTTTTTTGTTTTTGTTTTTGTTTTTTGTCACCTGGAACATAGCATCACCTTTCGAGTGGATTTTCATTTAATTTCTTGGATTATTGTACATAGAAAAGTGGTCATAGGTCAGAAAACCATTTCCTCTCAGTCTTCATGTCTTCACTTGTTTGCCTTCTGGCACTGTTATATTTCAATGTCCTCTGTCGGCTGGGTGACAGACTTGCTGATGGAGCTTTGTCATGTTGCCCTCTTGTGGGTGGACACAACAACGTGTCATAAGCAAAGCATCTGAGAGGTCATAGTTTCAGACGCTGATGTACGAATGGCACAGGAAAATAAAAGCTATAAAACTTCTACTTAATGAAAGTTTAATGGCTTACATTATTACATTTATTATTTTTCTTCCATTAAATGCTTATACTGCTCTGCTGCAAAAAATGATCATATTATTTCCTTAAATCAATTGCATCATCTTCTGTTTCACATGTTTTGATATGCCAGTTTGGCGGTTTTTATTGTTGTTTTGTGGGGCTTTTTTTATTTGTTTTATTTTGTTTTGAATCTTTGTTTGAATCTAGCTTACACAGTTCTTCCTGCTTGTGTGGCCAAAATATCCTCAAAATACTGTATGGACAGATGTGCTTCTGAATAAGTCAGAGGATAAAACTTTGAGTAACATGGATAATTCTAATCAAATATTTTAAACCATAGATGTCCTCTTTCCCTGGAGACAGGCTGAATATTAGAATGTCACTCTTAAAACACTTCATGTGTGCATGTACATTTTCTGCACGTAGTTTCAAGTGAAAGCGTCCCTTGTGTTGGATGGAAAGTTGCCATCTGGCTGAGGCATGTCCTGGTCTCAGGTTGTGACCTTAAAGCTTCACAGATTTCTTAAGCTCGTGTAGCTGTGGTAAAGCCCATCAAATCAAGAAGATTAAACTGTTATGCAATAGATACACACTCCAGGCTTTCACTGTACCGTTGAGGCTTCCCACTTGTATCCTGCACACAGCAGTCAGCAAGCTACCTGGCAAATTAAGACTGAAAACTTTCACTGCCAAATTTAGCTGATCCATCTTAACGACCTCTTCATTCTCATTAACACTCGGGTTATCTCGGTCCTGGAGACTGCTCTTCTGAAATCTGTGTCCTGCTGAACTTGGCAGGCAGTTGCTTTCTATTACTGTGTCTGTGAAGCTGCTACTTTGAGGAAATAGGATTGCAGTCCCAGCTCCAGATTCCCACAGACATTTGAGGAATGGCTGTTCTCCAAACTCCAGGCAAACCCATCAAATGTATAGAGTCTCAGACATGGAATATTTTGTTCTTATGCAGCTACATCAGTGCAGTGGAAATGATACCCAACTTTGAAGCCATGAAACAAATATTCCTAATGTGTGACATTTTTAGTGATCTGAGATGCGCTATTATTTTCCCTTTTATCCAGAACAAATCGCTTTGCTTTGAATTTGTTGAAAGCGGAGTAAGATGTGGAAATTTTAGCAATTTTTTGTTTGTGCCACTGAAAGTATTTCTCAAAACTACCTTTTCTTGTTCAGCATGATGCTACACATAATGTTGGTTTTTGTATGTCTGTATACAATCACAAATATACCTGAGTGTTTGCCTCTTCTTTTTAATTGCATGAAGGGACTTTTAATTAAATGTAGCTAGGGTGGAAATGACAATGATATGGCTAAATCTGCAGTTGGTTCTGCAGCAAGTAAGCTATTCTCACTGTGAAATGACCGCCCTCTTCAGAGCATGGATTTTATTCTGTTTTGCCTCTTGTGCAATCACTTTTCTGCACACAAAAGCCAGACAAAACACTGGATGGGGTGTAGAGCTGTTTGACTGCTGTTTGGCATGCCCATTTAATTACTGCACAAAGTCAACAACAAAGCAGATTCAGGCTCTGAGTCCCATGTTAACTTGATGGCACAACCGGGTCTCCACGTGCAAAAGCAGCTGAACAAAAGATCCACCGTGGAGCGATGAAGATTTATTTGGGTACTGAAGCACACAGCTGCTGTGGGGAGGAGGGTGGGAGGCGGCACACATCCTCAGGGCGCTTCTGTGCTTGGCTCAGGTCCCAGATGCGGGCCACGGAACCCAGTGACTGTGAAAGCTTTGTGCTCCACACTTCCTCAGGACTGGCCTGATCCCCCAGCACCAGCCAGATCAGTACCACAGAAGCACCACTCAGCCCCCCTGTGAGATGTGTAAAATTCTGCACTGGGCAGGTTGGTGTTTCTTCTGGGTTTCTGATGCAGAGCAAAGGGGTGGACACTGCGTGGAGGGGCTGCATCCCGGTCTCTCCCAGCTTTCCAGCAAGCTATATTTCCTCACAATGGGAATGCCTAGCAATGTTTTCCAAAGTGGAATAAAAAATCTAAAAAAGAGCTTCTAACTGCTTTGCTGACATCTTGAACAGTACAGGGTGACCTAGCCTCCAGCAGAAGGCTGTCTCTTGCTTCCTGCATTGCTGATTATCCTGTACTGCTCATGTTTCCTGATTACCCAAGGAGCCTGTTGAGAAGGCTAGCAGCAGAGAAATTAAAAATGAAAGATTGATGAGGGCAATATTAGCATAGAAGCAAAACTCTTAATTGTGACTAGCTTAATAATGACCAAATACAGTGGAAACATGCCCACTTTCAGGGAGCGGGCAGTGCAGGATTTGATGTAAGATCAGCAAAATGAAAATTATCTTCTCAAATCAGGGAGCCATTTATAAGTTCATTAGTTTAGTTTTAGTAAAGACCAGACAAGCTTTCATTTTTGGTGCCATCAGACAGCCTTCTAACAAGAAGTTTTACTCAGTTGTCCATTTCTAATGCAGTAAGAGCTAGGAAGGCTGGTAGACTGCATACGGACACTAAGGCAGTGTCTTTTGCCATTAAGACAAAGCAGACTAGTGATATAAGTTGCATTACTTTGATTTCTATTTGCGATCTTTTGAATGAATAAGATCATCACACCAATATACTTTTTTTCTCTTTTCCTTTACACTTTTGATAAAATTTGCACTCGCATAGGGCAAAGGAGTTTTGATACTGTAATAATGTAAGGTTAACAGCCATGACAATGTATTATGATTCTGCTAAATTTAAGAGGAATCTCTCCTAGAGATGTTCTTAGTGGTGTAGTCTTAGAATAGCGAACAGAGGTACCTGAAAGTCAGCAATGCTATCTGCTTTTGTTCATGATGTTAGCCTGTTACCTCTGAAAGTGAGCTTATGCTGAATATATTAATGTATGACAAATGCAGCAAACATGTATGAGATTTCCAAGCAACATAAAGCAAATCCAAATTATTCCTGAGCTTCTCCATGTAGCCTGAGCAGTTTCAGAACTACTGACTGTAGCTGTTGATGGAAAGCTTAGATATCTATATGTTTACTCAAAAATCTTACTAGATCCCTAAGTAACTTTACTTTCATTAGAAGCACTGTTAGCTGTGCTAAAGGGGAATGCTTGCTTACTTGCCTTAACAGCTGACATCTGCATTCAGGTCCCTTACTGTTTTCTAAGAACAAGACCATTGCTTTTGGCCCCGTATCAGCCTTACTCACTCCACTCTAAAAGAAATTAACATCTTAATGACATGTTGGTCAACAACGGAGTAATAAATACTGGCCTAATTTGAGAACTGTGGGTGAGACATTCAGTTATTACCATAAAGAAGCAAAGGGCATACAAGGAGCGGGGTGTCTGGATTGGCAGAGCTGGAGCAGCAGCATACACACAGGACCACGAACAACTGCTTCTCGCAAGCACAGCCAGTATGCCAGTGTGTGCAGTTCTTTGCCCCTCCTGTACTGGGCCCTGGGTACTAGAGTGGGCAAAAGGACAAGAAGCAACTCATCAGGTGCAACAAGAAAAGTGCAGATTGACTGCATCATAGAAAACAGTTCCTCAGAAGTCTTCTGGGCATGAGCAATGCAGCCTTGCACCAAGCTGCCTCAAGGCAGAGGCAACTCCATTCTCTGAAAGTTCAAAACTTGCCCAGATAAGGCCCTGAGCTAAACAATTTAGCTTTGAAACTGGTTCTGCTCTGAGAGTGGATTAGATGATTTCCAGGGAGTTTTCTATGGTTCTGCATTTAAAATCCAGTTAACGACACACCATTTTCTGTTTACTTGCCTGGTAACATTCATACTCGCTGTTCACATCTCAGACACTACAACTCACGAGATAAAGACAATTTATGTGTTTGCATTAGAATTTTCACATGTAATTTTGTCTTTCTCTCTCCTAAGGCACAGTATGCTGAAAGCGAAGTTTTACAACTAACAGTGAAGTAAACGTTCTTATGATGCATACCAGTATATGTGACCTAATGGGAAAGCCGAAGTAGCAGAACAGTAGAAATCATCTTAAGTCCTTGTGTAAATCTGGTTAAGAGGTATCGTTGGCCATCCATAAATTAAATCTGCTTATGTATGTTTCCTTAAATTTAGGAAACTTCATTTATCATGAATTTTAATTTTGCATCCCCTCCATACTCTGCTAGAGCTTTACAAGCTCTAGTTAATATTCACTTCTCTTGTGGCATGTTACAGGTAGAAAAACTGATGAATAGAAAACAAATGGGAGACAAATAGCAGAAGGGCTGGAATAAACTTTCCATTTGCTTACCACAAGAGCTATTTAATGGCCTTTCATATCTACCTAATCCAAAAGCAGCTGTGACTCCTTACGCAGCATGGGACTCTGTTGTCGTGCCATACCTCTAAGGTCCATGAACCATAAACAATAGAACATGATGGACTTGAGCACAGAGACTCTAACAAGCCAAGGGATCCAGTGACAATACCTCTTTGTATCTAGCTGTGTCAGCTTGTCCGCTTAAGAAGACAAATTGCTGAGCGAGGCATTTTCTTCTGTGCCAGGCTGAGGGTTTCTGTGAATTTTGCACGTTTATTCCCCTCTTTCAGGCACACTGTACAGAGCAAACTGGACTGTTTCCTGATACACTTATCTGTGTACTTCTTTTAAAAGCAAACTGTTAAGTTTTAAGCAAGTTAAGCTATAAATTTGTCAAGCTGAAAACAGTCATTGATTTAGTTTCCTTCCAATGTGCACCAAATGAAAAGCACCAAAGTGAATTAAAGCACTGACAAAATATACTCCCTGCTTCTGACTTGTGCAGTACTCACCTTCTGGACTTTCATTCATATTCAAACTAGGGACTGGGAATCTTTTTTCCCTCTCTTGTTCGTACTCACTACTAACAGCCTGAACCAAGAGCGATTCCATGCAAGACAAGTTAATGTGGCAGTTTAAGCTCTGGCTCTAATTGATTCTAGGCTCTTCTCTGTAATCAGCTGCTCCAATATTTTTATTTGTTTCTGAAAATCAGAATAATACAGAATGTCTTTCTGTTTGCTTATTCTTGCTCCTTTGTCTCAGGAGATGGATGATGAACGTTACTCTGAACTAACCCAAGCTTTAGAACAGCTAGAAGTGAGTGCTGTATCCCACACTGGTTCAGTGATCAGGGTTTTCCTGTTTTCTTTTTGAATGCATGATCAGGCTGGATGCCTTGCTTCCTCCCATTCCAAAATAATTTAAAGACACATTCATTTTCTCAGTTGTCTCTACAGCACCATGCAGAAGAGTGCCACGCTGTCTTTTGTTAAATTAACTGACTGCTACTGAAGTGTCAGACAATCAACAAAATAAACATCAGGAGTGCTGATTATTTTTCATTAGTGTTGATTTATTTCACAGCTGCTTGCAGAGGCCATTCTCCAGAGCGAGTCCATGTAAGTGCTGAACACCAGGTAAAAGCGTTGGGATAGTTCCTAGTGAAAGTCATGTCAGAGTAAGTTTACTCTGACATACATTCATGGATGGAGCACTGAACAGCCTCCTCACTCACCAGCAAGGGATTCTTGCTGGTCAGCAAAGGACCTTCAGATGGTATCCTATAAGTAGGAATGTGTGATGACTGCAGGTGATCTCTGTATTACTGAAATGACCAACAAAATGATAGTCTTCACCAGTTGGTGGTGATTTGTATTTATGCTGCCAACATAAAAAATCACTTTTAGCATGTTTTCTTTTTTCTCATGAAGCCATTTAAATCCTGCTCCCTGTAGATAAGCAGCTTTCAGCTTTTCTTTCTCTGTGTTCACTTAACGTAATTTATATCAGTAATGAAGATGTCCAAGGAATAAAAAGGGTTACACAGAGCTAACTATTTGTCTACTGGCAGCTCATTTAATAATCTGTCAGCTACCTACTTCCTTCCAAGCAACTGTGCAAATTCTATTATTATGGCAAGATTTTGTAATTTGAAGGGATCATAACAAATAGTTCAGATATAAATTCAGCAAGGACACTCCCCTCCCTCACTTTGTCCTGTTCTTCAATCAAAAACAAACAAACAAAAAGCCCAACAACGAACAACCATGAAACTAACAACAACAACAACAACAAAATCAAAACACCCCTACTATACTGCTACTTAATGAAAGAGAGAGCAATTTTTGTTTTCACAGAAAATTAGAATGACTAAGCTGTTCTTGCATTAGTAATTGCACATCTAATCTGAATTTTTGTACTGAGATTTTAGTAAATGTCATTATTTGAAAAAGGTTCATGGGGGAACTTCTTCTAGCACTTGAGGAACAAGCTGAAGTCTAGAAAATCACTATTTCCTAGACTGTGAGAATACTCTCTGTAGGGAGTAAATAAGTTTCAAGCTTCATTTGACCTGCAGACTACAAGAGCTTGAAGCAGTAATATATTTTGAAGTGAAAAATTATTGAGCTATTCATTTCAGATGGAACTGGAGGATAAAATGATGCTTTTCCCAGCAGAAGTGGCCTCTTTCTGAAGCTTGTTCTCTCAGGGCAAGACCTCTCTCCTAGAGCCATCTTGCTGGCTGCTTGCTGAATAAGGCCATGTTTATCAGTATCCTTCCTCTGTTGGTGGCCCCAAACCAGATGCAGTACCCAGATGAGATCTGAGCAGAGGAGACAGCCTCTGCCCTCCCTTGGTTCTCAGGGCTGCATCCTGCCCTGAGACATCTCTTTGGGTGCTGCTGTTCATGAGGTCCCTACCAAGTCCCTTCCTCCCACATGTTCAGGTCTCCACAGACAGCACTACTGCTCTTGAGCATAACCAATGTTTTGCTTCTCCACAAATTTGTTGTCCTCTGCAAATCTGATAATCACGTCCTCTATGCACTTCTCAGAATTCCTGACAAAGATGTTGATCAGGACTCATCCCAGGATAGAGGGAATGAAGGGATAGAGGGAAGTCTTCCAGGCTGGAAGACTGTGTAGAGGAAATGAACCTGGGAGTTTTGGTCAGCGCTTGGCTGAACATGGACCAGCAGCGTGGCACACTGTGGCCAAGAAGGCCAATGGCATCCTGGCTTGTCTCATGACCAGTGCCGCTGGCAGGAGCTCTGTACTCAGTTCTGATGAGGCTGCATCTTGAGCACTGTGTTCACTTTTGGGCCCCTCACTACAAGAAAGACACTGAGGCCCTGCAATGTGTTCAGACAAGGGCAATGAAGCTGGTGAGGGGTCTGGAGCACAAGTCTTAGAGGAGAGGCTGAGGGAACTGGGATTGTTCAGTCTGAAGAGGAGGCTCAGGGGAGACTTTATTGCTCTCTACAGTTGCCTGAAAGGAGGTTGTGGTGAGATGGGGGTCGGCCTCTTCTCCCATGTAACTAGTAATAGGACTAGAGGGAACAGCCTCAAGTTGCAGCAGGGGAGATTCTGGTTGAACATCAGGAAACACTTCTCTGAGAGAGTGGTCAGGTGCTGGAATGGGCTGCCCAGGGAGGTGGCAGTCACTGTCCCTGGTGGTGTTCAAGAAGTTGTACTGAAGGACATGGTTTAGTGGGAAATATTGGTGGTAGGTGGACAGTTGGACAAGATGATCTTGGAGGTCTATTCCAACTTTGGTGATTCTATGATTCTATGGTTCCCTTCTTGTTACCCACCTCCACGTAGTGCACAACTCATTGACCATGTCCCTCACAACACAAGCAGCTAACCACTTTTTTCCCCTTCCTTTTGTCCTCCCATTCAAGCTGCGATGTATCACAGTTTGTACACAAGAATATTGTGGAAGAGAGCGTAGGAAGCCTGAAAGCAGGCAGGTTTGTAAGGTGCGATCAACACTTGGTAACTCCATGCAAATTGTTTCTCATGATCTTTTCCTTCACATGTCCATCAAATTTCATCATGGAGACTAATAGGAGTACCTAGGCTGAGGGGACTAGTGTAGTTAAAGTACAAATTAAAAATATCAAAATTTTTTCTTCACCTTCCCTCTCTTATGCTGAGTTTATAAATCCAAAACCCCAACCATGATCTGTTATACAGGCATAAAATTACAGGCTAACTTTATTGAATTAGAAAGGGTAAGTGATAGACATAAATGTACAAATTAGTTTTTATATGTTAAAGACCTAAGAAATTATGAAGTAAAAGTAGCCCAAACAAAACCACAATTTATCACTTGCATGCAGCTGCAAGAGGAACCTCACAGGAGGCAGCACTGCTTCTATGCTGTTATGGAAACCTCTGTATTCAGTGATCAGGGACCATTTCCAAGGGATCTTTCAACAATGAATACCATGCACTGGACAGAAACTGCTGTTCAGAACGTTAAGCTAATACTCTCAAGTTGCTATCCAACTATTTAAGCTTGAAATCTATGGACTGACAGAACAATAGAACATTTTCATTTATGAATAATCTGAAGTTTGAACTCCAAAAATCATGTCTGTAGAAGGTAGGGAAAGACTACCTAAAAACCACTTAATTTTTCTACACAAGTTTTGTTGTGACAGCATGCTCCCTCCTACCCCTAACCTCCTCCAGCCTGGCTATTATGTTCAAGGCTTGCACAGGACTGCTAACACTGTACTGCTAAATACAATGAAGTCAACCATCTTATCCCATAAATAGTGAGCAGCTCAAGAGCCCCCTGAACTCTAATCTTCAGAACAAGACTACTTGTTTCTTCTGATTCCTTCTAAATATTGTGAAGCTTGAGTGACTATAGTCACAGGGTGGATTATGTGGAATTATTACTGGAAGTAACTTACTGGGATATTCCCCTTTTAAAAGAATAAAAGCTTTAAAGAAACCTCCAGGGTGCAACACAGTGAATCTCCACGGAAAGTGTTCTGTGGCAGTTCTGTAAGCAACACAACATCTACAAACCTTAGCTTCTTAGCAGCACCAGAGGAACTTGGAATACATGGAGAGTAGAGCAGAGTGTAAAACTCCACAGCCAAATTCCCTAGGGGTGATCACACAAGTCCATTCAGACACAGTTAGATGAAGGTGCTCCATGCAATCAGTGAATTCATAATGCTAGGAGTTCTCATTGGGTATGGCCAAACTCCCTAACAGTGATCATACAATTCCATTCCACGCAACTGGACCTGCAGCACTGAATTGGGTATTAACCCTTTTGCATGACAGTATGACTGCAGCAAACAAACAAAACCTACTAGATCTTGTTTTCCAAATAATTTAATTTGACTTTATGCTCAGTTTCCTGTGTTCAAGCAATTCATTATACACCAGGGAGTGTCTTGTTACTTTAGGTTTCTGTAATCTGTTCAGTTTGTGGAATCTAGATTTTTTTCCATGGAATAGGTCCAATACAGAACAAGTTTTTTCAGCCTCATAGAGGTATGTACGTGTCCAGAATAGGACTGTGCAAGGGAGAATTAAGACCAGTACCATTCAACATGTAATCTATATGTTAGATTTTCAACTGCCTAGATGTGCACCAGCCCAACCATATGGTTTCTCCTTCCAGCCTCTCTCGTTCCCCTTCTTAAAGGCTTTTTCACTCAATAGGGGAAATCTGAGATTTTTTATCAAGACAGTGAAAGTGAAAAACAGTAAACCTGGAATGTATTTTATTTTGCCCTTAAATAGAGCAGATTACTTCAAGCCTGTTCTTTCAATACTCGGTAATATCAACCATTTGTGTGAATCAAGGCAAGATGAAGAGGAACGTGTTTCTTTACAGACATTCTGTAGCATCCTGGCAGGCCTTCACTCACACCCAAAGCTACTGATGGAAGAGTGCAGCTACAGCTGCAAGATTTTTTTTCCTTTATCTGAGGCCTCCCACTACCTTTCTTCCAGCCAGAGCCTTTGTGTCTATTTTCCATTTTCCCTAAACTAGCAAGATTCAGCACTCATGTGAAAACAGATAAGTGTATCTTCACTGTATTTCAGCAAAGATTTGATGGAAAAGAAAGATAAGTATTTTCGTTAAGAATGTAAGCAAATATAAGTTGGCTTGGAAAAAGGTACACAGCAGCTACTTTTAGACAAATGGGATAGAGAAGCAGAGCACCGAGCAACTTCAATTCCGTTTATATTCATCTTCGTCTGCTTTTGCTGGCGTTATAGATATATTACTGCTCAAAAGCAGATCAAATAGTAGGAAGAAAAGTAAGTGGGAGCAGAGGGACACTATTAAAAGAAACGTGAGTATTTGTAAGGGAAAGAAAAAAAAAGCCTACAAATTAGTTCTGCACTCACACTGGCTAGCAGACACTGAACATAAATGAAGTATTCAGAACCAGAGGGCATTGAGTTCAGAGAGGAAACAAAAATTATACCATTTAAATACTACTTCAATAACCAACTGAAGTCATATTTATGCATCTGTTGACAACACACTCTTCAGGAGCCACAGGAAGCCAAGTTACCCATGAAACCTGACCAAAGACATTGTTAAAATCACATTGCTCTGGGAGCCCTTGAGACCACAGCTGAGGAGCTCAGGCAAGGATGAGCTCTGAGAATCCATTTAGCAGCGATCAACACAGACACAGACTGCTGCAGTGGCAGTGCTCAGTGCAGCTACACCACCTTCATTAGGTGCCAAAAGAATCACATGACAGAGCAATAAAACAAAGTGAAAGACTTGCAGATGGCAGGGAAAAAAAATTGTTCAAAGATAGTAAGGCATTTGTCTATGCAAGTTGGAGTGGTTTATACAGAAGGAATCCCTGACTACTTTCCAAGGCTGCAGTAGAAATAAACAATTTCAGAACACAAAAAAAATGAAGAGGGCAGGGCTGAAAAACCTATGTGAGAGAAAGAGCCAAACACCATCTGTAACTAAGAGCAGACCATTTTATGTACCCTCAGACCATGTTACATAACTGGCTGTTATACCCCTTTCCTTCCTCCCTCCAGCTATTTGAATGTATGAAGTGTGAGGCCTCCTATAGACTACAGAAACAACTTGTGCGTCAAAGTACGTTTCTGACAACTTGTTCAGTACACTGAAATCAAATCAGAAAGTAAATCCCTAGAGCTTAAAATTTTCTGTTTCAGGTTCTGAAAAAAAAATGTTTAAGTTTCTATTTCCACCGAAGGTTAACATCAGGAAGAGGTGCTTTTACTGATTATTCCATGTCGCGTTTGGTATGACATCAGTGACAGCAAGGAATTTTAGCAAAAAAAAGTGGTGCTGAACATATTCTGTACAAAGACTGAAAAGGCAAAGCTTTTTGTTTGCATTTAACTGCTGGATGAGAATTCAGCTTTAGATTTTGTCACATTTCAGCACACCTACTTCATAGCATCCTGAGTTAGACAGCTAACAGGAAAAAACAACCAACAACAAAAAAAGCAAAACAAACAAACAAAGCCAAACTAATAATTCTCACACATTAGGCTGAAATTAAAGGCACTTAATCTTGCTGAGTACTTTCTGGGATAAAGAGTATTCTTAACCAAAAAAACTTCAAAGGTCTCACTGCACTCTATTACTTGCAAGTTATTTTATATGCATTCCAGATACAAGAAACATATAGAGGCATACAAGAGTTGCTAGGGATAGCTGGCTAAAGCTTCAGCTCCCCAAAGAGAAGCAAGTTTCCTAAATCTGCAGGAGCTGGAAACTGTCCTCATCTGTCAAGACATACACAGAACAGCATCAAGAGAGCAGACTCTAAATGTAAGCGCAGTGAGAACAGGCATTAGAACCAAGTCCAGGACGAACACAAGTCCTGTCTTGATTTTTACGGTTATTATTTTAGAGGGTAACTGATGGAGAATGCTTAACGAGTCATTACTAAAGCATGACCAAGCTTCTTCCCGACCGTGTCTTAACCTCAAACCTTTATCCAAGCAGAAACAATTCCTTCACCTGCAGAGAAGTTAACCATTTTATCACACCTGCACTAGGATTAGCCACAATGAAGTACAGCACAGTTCATGGGAGTGACAATTGAAGACCAAGATCCAAAAAATGAATTTCGCATTAAGAAAATGACTGAGCAGAAGGCGGCTTCCCTAGCTGTAAGTTGGAGACTACTGAAGTAGTCATACCACAAACATCAAAAGCTTTGTACTTCTTGACTCCATCATTAATCACAGAACAAAATACTTGAACAACAGAACCTGTAAGGTAATTCAGCTGCAGTTCTTCACTGCACCAGTGTCCAAGGAGTAGATTTGGTGCTACTAAATTGAACACTCAAACAGGATGCACTAGACAGCTACTAGTGGGATGAATTCCACCTTCTAAGGAGTCAGAACGGTTGTACAGTTTATTATTCATTCTTGTGGTCACCCAGGAGAATGGCTCCAGCAGTGAAGGTGACCAGAATCCTAGAGCCACTACTATAAATTGACAATCTAAGGCAAATCAGTAACTCAGCTTGCATCTTAAGTTTAATTTCCCAAGGTACAAGCTAGCAAGTGGGAAAAGCTCAGCAGATCCACCTACTTCATCTGTTGAAGGCAAAGCACCAGAAGTCATAAAGCACAAGGGTCAGCATCACTCACACAATGGCTCAGTTCTTCCCCTCCTACTCCAAATCAGACAGTGCCCTTACTCCAGAAGGGAAGGGAACACTACCTCACACATGTAGCAACATGGGCTTTTTGGCCCCGAGACTCCCAGAGCAGGCTGCCATGGCAAACAATGAAGCTGTATCTCTGCTCTTCCTTCACAAAAGTATAGGCACTAAGATGCCACCTGCACTATAGCTGTCATCAATAATAAGGGCTAACAACTGGCATCACTGCTAGCTTGTACTATGCAAGGCATTTACATTTACCTGTCTGACTCTGCTTTGATACCCATCTCTGGCATGTAGCATCTGTCAGTACTACCTCTTATGCATGGAAGTGTAGTTGTGGACTGACAATGGCTAAAAATACTACTCCAGTTGTCCAGCCAGACTCTTACAACAGAAGATGCTGTCAGACCCCTGCTCAGTCAGCTGGCAGGTCAGTACTGCCTTAACAGTCTAGGTACTTCTGAAATAAGTTCAGCCAGCACTTCACACTCTGGCAGGAGTCCATAGTGTAGTCCACTGACCAACTCTGGAGATAGTATGTTCCCTTTCAGTGGGAGGAGAATAACAGAGACCAATACTTTAATTGCTTGTTTTTATTTTTCCCCCTTCTCTGCATTTCAGATTTACAGTGGTTTCCTCAAAGAGCATTCATACCTGTAGAGCTCTAAGAGGTAACAGACAAGATTGTTTCAGTCATACATACAAAATTACTTATGCTTACAAATTTTTGGCAATCATAGTAACCCGTTTTTTCCTATTGCCATTGCCCCAACCATTGAAAAAGACAGTGTACAATAATTTACATTTTAAGTATTTCAAAGTGCTTGATAGTGATTTTCCAGGAATAATATTTACAAGTGGCATATACACATATGTACAGCTGTTACACTATAGCACAAGTTGTGGCTGGAATATGGCTTTCTATGGAAAGTGCTTTGTATTTGGCCAGTGGTGTTACTGACTGACCAATTCAAGGGTTACTGATAAAATAGTAACCAGTAAAAGCTGAATTGTTGTGGACAGGTATTTACAGAGTTGGTTGTTAAGCTGTATAAAACAGCTAATTATGTAAGTGTTCCATACACAGAGAAAGTTTCTTCATTCTTCCAAGAATGGAGGAAGTCTTTCAGCCACAAGCATGTTTATCATCCCCGTAAGTGTAAAACACAAAGTAAACTGAAAGTGATTGCTGATCCAGCACTCACAGCATATCATCATCTGTGCTTACAACAGATATCTGAAAAAAGAAAAAGAGTATGTTAACTACAATCTTACCAGTAAAGGATAAAAAACAATGCAAGTCTTCACTATGGGACAGTCTGAAGCAGGTGCTAACTCTGCAGACTAGAAACCACACTCAGCACTGGTTTACTCCATCCCAGTAGGCAACTGCTGTTGTATGACTATGACTTAAGTCTTGATTAAAAGTATGAACTCTCAATTGATTCAGCCCAGTAGTTTCTGTGCAGTCAGTATGTCTCTGCTTTCCAAAACAGACACCTCTCCCATTTTACAGAATCCTTAAGAGTTGGAGTTGATTGCCTATAAAGGTCCCTTCTGATTGCCCTACAATGAACAGGGACATGCACAGCTAGATCAGGTTGCTTAAGGCCTGATCAAGCCCCATGTTGAAAGTCACTTGGCAGGTCTCCACTACATCCACTCTGAGGACTAGCCCGGAACCTCAGGCATGTCAATCAGTTTACTTACTGCAGGGTAGGTGTGTCCCACTGAACCACTGTGTCTGCCAATATCAATTGTGAGGTCCTCTTCTGTAGTTTTCAGATAGACGGGATTATCAAAATTCATGCTTTTCATGTTCTTGTGCTGCCAATTACGCCACATGAAGTAGCCAGCCAATGCAGCCGTCACCAGCAGTACTTCAGGGAGAGACATACATTTTAAGTTTAGAGTTGCATCAAGTCGAACTTGTGAGCTTATCCCAACAAGAAGGATCAACACATGGTACTCACAGATAGGAAGAACAGCCCAAGCTCCTGCTGCTCCTCTTGCAGCTACTTCAGACACCACACTACTGATGTTGAATCCTGCACAAGAATTTGTAAAGTAGTGAGGCTGCTTAATCACAAGCTAGCTGATTTTTCCAGACTTCTTACTAAGACATTAAGCCCACAAATTTCTCCAACATTAACTTAATAACGTTCTACAAGAACAGTGCTAAGAGGCTTCATCTTATCAGCTTTTTTGCTGCCCTTCTTTGAGCACTCTTGGCATTTCATGGAACCTATAGGTTCCATACAGTCATAAATGAACAAATTCTGTTTATCACATACTCCAGCTGCTGTACTTCTACTACATACATGAAGTAGTTTGTTTTTTTCTACTTGCATGCAAAAGGACAAGATTTCAAGTATGCTAGTGGGTCAGTCTGCATTTCTTTTATCTTTTGTTTAGCAATCTGAGTTATTGGGACCAGTACCTCCAGGAACTAGTCCAACAGTTGGAGATTTTTCAGTTGTGCTGGTATCTTTAGCCTCAGTGTAAGCCACAGTTGTTCCAGTACCTGAAACTAATTATAGATCAAGAACCCAGTTAATCCTGAAGTTCTGCAATGGCTTAACTATGACAGCCATGGCAGCGAATGTTTAGCAGATGGCAGAATGGTCATGCAGCTTGTTAGCTTTATTAGAAACACTGACATTAGTTATTTCACTAAGTTCAGCTTCCATTGAAGGTGTTGATCAAAAATTATTCCATGAACCAAGTAAGCCAGTTAAATAGGCATAAGCTCTATTTGAAGTAATTGAAAGTATAAGCCACCCTACTCATTTCAGGCTCTCTGTATAATACTTGGTTTCATAAAGACTGCCAGTTAAATACAGCCATTGACACCTACAGTTATCCTATACAGCAGCCACTACCTTCAGCCAATGGAGAACCATGTCCTCACATTCACTGCTTTGACTGGAGCAGTAACTGACATGCAATTTATTAAGTGACACCTTGGAGATTCTACTCCCACTACACTGAACAAACAAGCCAACAAGCCTGCCACACAGTAAGCGCTCAGTGTACTAGCAGCAGCAGGTTTGCTTGGAACTAGAAAGGAGGTACACAAACGCAGCAAGATTAACCCATGAGCATTTCAAGATAGTGGATTAAATCACTGTACAGCAATGTTAGTTTATACCCCTAGTTTTCGAACAGAGGGACCAGATATGCTTTGTGCACATGCCTCCTCTCTGCAGAAAGCTGTGGAAGCACAAGGTCCTATTGCAAGTGATGATGATATAGAAGCCAGGCATGAACTTAGAACAGTACCTGCAGACTTAGAGGGCAGCTGAATGCATGCTAGAAGACCACCCCCTCCAAGATTAGTTACATCAGATTTACTCATGCAAAGTGGTCAGTCTGTACTGTCATGTTTGCCTCTTACAAGTTTAGTATTCTGATTCCCAATTCTTCCCCCATCCACCCTGAAAAGTTTGTTACCGTACCTCCACATCTCAGACCGTCCTCCTGCAAGAAATATCCAGCAGGACATGTGCAAGTATACTTCGGAGAGTGTTCATTTATCTGAGGAGCAGGCAGGCACAGGTAGCTACAGCCTCCATTTACCATGTTCTCTTCACACCAGTTCCTGCCTGTTGGTACAGGTTCATTTTAAGTGACTGACAGGAGTGAGCTTTCATGCTCCAGAGGTACAGCATAATTTTTTGCTCAGTAGTTGCTCTAGTTGAGCTGTTTATCTCAGCAGGTTATATCTGCTCTGGCCAAGCAAGAAAAATTGCAACTAGACTCTCTCTCAAACCCAGCAGGGGTGCTAGGCTAGCTAAAAGCTTCAAGTACCAAAATGAATTAGATAGCTATAGAGGGGAAGGATACCATTTGCTAACACAGTCACAGCAGGCTTCATGCAAGTATATGTTGATATAACTATAAACTCTAGTAGTTACCTGAAGGTTGAACAAGTTCATGATAAACAATGATGTCCTGCGCATCATTGAGGTTGTTTACTAGGGTGACCAATTCAGCTCCAGTAAATTTGTTGGCACCATAGACTGCCTCGTTCTCTCCGTCAATCCAGAATACACGATCCTAGAAAAGTCATTACCTCCTATTATCTCTGTGTTTCTTTCAGCAATATAATTGCTAGCCACATACTAGGAAGAAGAGGAGCTCTGACAAGTACTGCAGCAAGCCAATCTTACCTCAAATATTGTTAGAGCAAGAGGATGAGGAAGGAACATATGAGACTTGAGCACAAGTCTACGATCCTGGCCATTCAGATCCACACTTGAGAGCATATGTAGTTTAGAATCAAGCCAATACAGACGGCTTTTTACAAGATCTAGGAGGGGAAAAAAAATAACACTACCATTTACTGGCTACATGGACAAGACTGGCAGAGTTTCCTGCAAAGGCTGCAACACCCACAGGTAAAGAATAATTACAGTATTACCCAATAGTTTCTTATGATACAGGAACACAGAAAACTCCTGCAGTGCTGCCTAAGCGCACTGTGCCTCAGGTAGGATACAGAGCAGTGCAGGGAAGGTTACCACTTCAGCATCTCAAGTGCTGTGCCTGTTGTAGTGTCTCTAGGCATGCAAGAACTTCCCAATATCAAAAGCTGAAAATAGTTCTCTGAAGGATGACCTTGGCTTCTGTAGCCAAGAGACTGCTAAAAAGCTCCAGAATACCTCTGGCACAGAGACAAACTCAACATACCTAAAGCAATGCCATTAGGCCATTGGATTTCTGTTGTCACAAGCTGCTGTCTGTCAAATCCATTCATTCCTGCTTTTTCAATTTTTGCTGGCTCACCCCAGTCTGACCAGTACATAAAGCTGTGAAGCAGAATTTATGTTATATAACACACTGTCGTACTGTGTAGCATCACTTTTAATTATGACATTTGCTAACATGTACCTAGACAGAGGCTATGTAAATTGACTGTCAGAACATGGAGTAGATAGTAGTTCTTTCCAGAGAAAGAGAACAAATACTCACCCAGAGAGAGGATCTACAGCAATAGAAGCTGGCTCTCTCAGCTCAGAAAGAAATAAAACCTTTCTTTTCTTGCCATTCAGGCTGGCCACTGAAATGGTCTTTGCAGATGAGTCAGTCCAGTAGATGTTCTTATAAATCCAGTCAACAGCAATTCCTGCAGGGCTGTGTATGTTGTCTAGGATTCTAGTGTGTGTTCCAACTTTATCACGGGTATCAATAGAGGCACTGCAAAACAAAAATTACTTGCTTTTACCCCTCTTTGTCCTGTCAGACCACAGCTTTGCACACCTCAGCAAATGCTGCCTGCCCAGGAACTGCATGCAATCTAGAAGATGTACTTGTAAAATCAGTCACCTTATAAAAAGTCACAATTGAACCAGATACAAGGAAGTGCAACAAGTATACACATGCTAGCTCCAGGAGCTTTTACCTGTTGTGCTTAGTCTTGGACATCAGTAATCTAGTTCTCAGCACAAGAGCTGACAGAAGAATCTTGGGTAAAATACAGGATGCTTAGGGTAGCACTAAAAGTCAGAAGCTAAGTCCATTTACCTGAAAATTGCTTTTTGGCTGAAGTCAGCCCAATAAAGCTTTTGCTCAGCAATATCAGCATCTAGAGCAACTGTGTTTCTTAGCTGCTCTACTAGCTGAATGTATTCTTTTCTCTCAAGGCCAATCTTCCTGATATCCCGTCGGTTGGTGAAAATCAGACATGGTTCTTTCCCTGCAGAAAAAGTAAATATCTGTGTTTCTAGACATCAAGCCACATAACAATGGCCTTTAAGACAGTTTTTAGGAGTCGTATTTAGTATCTGCCATTCCACACTTGGAAATGGATGCCGACAAACATCTTAGCTGCACCATACCCCATTCTTTTTTCCCTTCATGGTGGGCACCCTCCTCTCCTGGGAAAAAGCTTGTCAGGTAGACATGGTAGCTTTAAGTGCCATGTCATAGCACTATTCAGAGTGCTAGGACTGTCCAGGCCTGTACAAGTTATGCTGTTAAGAGCACAACTAGTGTCATAATTACAATAGCATGCAAGTGTACACCACTTACTGCTTCACTTCAGAGCAATGACTTTCAGACTTAGGGATATTGTCTTTATGCCAACACTTACCCACAGCCTTGCACACTCCTGTAGCAAGATCCATCTGATAGCCACGGCTACATTCACACTTGTATCCCCCTTTCAGGTTGATACAGATTTGGCTACAGATACCAGGATTCTGGCATTCATCAATATCTGTAAAGACAAATTTGTTTTGTTCTCATCTACAGTACCACTAGTAGGTTCACTATGAACTTATTTGATACTTGCCTCCACAGGTTCTCCTGTCTACAAGCTCAAACCCAGCTGGACAGTCACATTCATAGCCAATAACAAGATCTCTGCAGATGTGCGAGCATCCACCATTGTTGACCAAACACTCATTTATGTCTGGAAGAGAAGAACTGGTCATTTCTTAAACAGCATATATATGTAGTCCTGAAATCTTAGTCATGGAGTGCTGTACCAGATGCTCATCTGCTTTCTCACAAGGAAAAACACCACAGTGGTACTTGAATTCCTTTGCAAGAAAACCACCTCAAGACTACATTTGATCAGCTATCAGCATGCTGCTTGTGCTAGAAGTGGGCAGCAGCAGAGTAAGACTGAGGCTCCTGGAACCTTCAGAGTTTAATGGCCTCAAGTACCTTCAGGTCACTAAGTCATCCTAATAGCCAGTTTGGCTACAATAAAGACAGTCCTATTAACTGGGTTACTTTTGTTTATTTCCGCTACTAAGAAAATACAGATAAGTATTTCAGCCCAACATCTGACAGCTCAGAAAGTGTTTAGTAGTCAGCACTGCATAACAAGTTTGTTCACTTACTACATTCCTTGAGAGGCTCATCACTCCAGTCCTTGCAGTCTCCGTGATGGTTACACACTTTATTAATATCTATGCATTCTCCACTTCTGCACTTGAATTTGCCAGGTCCAGAACACTGAATAACTGAGATAATGAAGACTATGAGGAGGCTGCCAGCTTCAGCAACTCTGCAAGCCTTCAGTCTTGCTTAGCTGCACACTTACCATTGTTACAGTTTGCTTCATCAGTGCCATCTAGACAGTCTCTCACACCATTGCACTGCCTGCTCCCATGGATGCAGTTCCCATCTTCACACCTAAACTGGTCTGGTCTGCAGGTCCGAGAAGCTGTGGGGACAGCCATTAGATAGTTTGACTCCCGAAGTCTGCCAAAGGAAAAACAGGGGCCAAGAAGCACCTCCTATAGAAGAAGGACCAAGTTAACTTACGGCAGTTGATTTCATCACTTCCATCTTTGCAGTCAGGATCTCCATCACAGCGCCACTTCTTGTGGATACATTCACCTGAGCCGCACTGCACCTCACTGGTAGAGCACTTCACAGGAGGTGCAGGCTGTCGGCCACACTGCTCCAAAGATTCATCAGAGTGGTCAGAGCAGTCAGCATCATCATCACACACCCAGCTGATAGGGATGCAAGTGGAGCTCTTGCACTGGAACTCATGAACACCACATGTTGGAGGTGCACACTCCAACTCATCACTACCATCACTGCAGTCATCTTGACCATTGCAGACAAAGCTCTTGGAAATACACTGCCCACTACTGCATGTGAACTCTGCTGCACTACAAGTCACATTGCCTGGAGTAATAGGAGTGAAAAAAATATTAGCAGGTTATCACAATGGAGACTTTTGAATGAACATGTTTTGCTTTTCAGCTTTTTTGCTCCATCAGCTGTGAGCTGACAGTAGGTCAACATCCTGTACAAAGAAGGCGCTAGGATAATCTAATTGACCACCTACAAGTCACATGTGACATATAAACTGTATAAACTTGCCTTCAGCATTACGAGTGAGAAACATCAGTTTTGAGCTACTGAGTGAAAATAACCTCCTTCTGAAGCAGCAAATTTGTTCTGCTTTAGCATGCTAGCCTTTAGGAAAGCAGGCTCAGAACCTGTGAACCAGAGACAGAAGGTAAGAGAATTGCTAACTCTGGAGTACAGTCTAAGGTATTGGTAGCCAGATGGTCAGCATGCACTGTAGTTTGAAATTGAAGTGTTTTGTGCAGATCCCCAGGATAGCAGTGGCCCATTTACCTGGGCCACTGAAGACAAGCTGATCAAGATCTTGCAAAAGTTGGTCCTGTGACATTAAGCAGTCACAGAACTTACATTGGAACAGATAACACTGGTTTTATAGCAGTGTAGCTAGCAGCTCAGTATGCCTAGGCTGATAGTTCTATCAACTTCATTAGAAATGCTGTCTGTAGATTTACTTGTCAGATTAAATCATTTGCTTGCTGAAAAAAGACAGCTACCCCACAAGTGCAGAGCACAAGTCAAAGATCTGTACCTCATTAAGCCATCCAGGCAAGGTAGCTGTGGTAGAACTGAGTCCTGTCACTGCTTACAGCAAATTTGTCTCAGGACACCTCAGGCAACTCATTTGCAGCAAAAGCATTAGAACAAGCCAGGAACACTGCACTCTAACTGGCTGCTTTGGATTCACTTGTGGACTGGCTTGAAGTTGCCCCTTAACACTTGAAATCCAGCTTCCCTAGTCAAAACTTTCAAACAAGCATGCAAAATACTGAAGAACAGGGCTATGTAGTAGATTAGCTGCCTCCTTGGCCACAAATCCCAGCTACATCTTTAGGAGACAAACTTAATACAAGCAGCAACTAGAGTTAGCTGTTAAGAAACCCTGAAGAGAACAAGTTCTGATAGTTTGTCTGACATGTAACTAAGCCTATAGGTATTGTCAAAACTAGTCAGATACCAAGACAGATGCTGAATAGCTTATACTGTTGTACTTCTTAATTTCAATGTGTAGAGGACTGTTAGAACAGGTCTGCTTTGCTAAGAAGGCTGCAATACAAATAGGTTTAAGGATATATTGATAAGAAATTTATCTTCCCAGGTATACTGTCCAGCTAGCTCCTTTTCAGACAAGTCAATTTCAAATAGAGTTATGCAGCCACCATTTCATCCCTTACCACAATTCTCTTCATCTTCTCCACTGTCACAGTCTTTTTCACCATCACATTTCCAGGACACTGGGATACACTGGGTTGACTGAGGACCACAGCTGATCTCATTTACCCGGCATGTTCTCATATCTATTGAAAAAAGTTTAAGTTCAATTTAAGAGTTCTGAACTTTAAGAGCTACTGATCTTGGATTTTAGCAGTTGTCCTGAAAGTTGAGTCTGAAAGGTTTCTGCTCTGAACGTAGTTGCAATTAGGTGCTAGCATCCAATGAATACACAGTAGTAGGCAAGAATAAATACAAGATGAAGTTAAACTCAGGGCTGAAATATAGTGATTGCTCCTTAGCATAGGTCCTACTGATAAAGAATGAAGCTTCACAGGCCCCACAGACCTGTGTCCCTTGATTACAACTGTATTTAGGACTGAGGTTGCTAATCTCACAGTCAGGGACTAGTACTTCTGCTTCTGTCCCTCCAGCTCAAAGCCAGCCACTTAGTTCCTATGGTTAGCCCTGGTTAACTTGCAAAGTAGCTGTCTTGGAGGATGGCAATCACTCTGAACACGACACAGGCCTGCAACGCTGTGCTTAGTGTCTCTAATTTTAAGAGAAATCTTGTATTTGCTATCTTTAACCAGGTACAAGTGCAGATTTCCCAGTTCTGAATCTTTTTAATAAGCAGTATGTATGTCAAGACCCCGATGTGGCCAAAGCCATGCTAACGCTTATAAAGGTGCATTTCCAAGACAAGTGAAACCTTTTTTTTTAGGAGGAGAGCCAGGTGGCAAGCAGGCAAGAAGGCAAATGGCAACAACCTGCTGGCTTGCCCACACTGATGGGCAAGGCACACTTACGGCACAGTTCAGCACTCTCGTCAGACCCATCCTCACAGTCCGGATCCCCATCACACTGCCATCTGTTCGGCACACACTGACCACTGTTACACACAAAGTCAGATTCAGCACATGTCTTCTTGACTGAAAGGGAAAAGGAGAGGCACTGTTTAATAACCAGATCTCATTTTTTCCTGTTAGTAGCTAAAGATAAACTACCTCGCCCTCATGAAACTGGTGCAACCACCCTAGTTCTTGGATGTCTGGTGTTTTGTTCCACCAGTCCAACACCACCACTGTTTGACACTTCCTAGAGACTTACACAGCACACAGACACTTATATTCCCTTAAGCAGATACTGAAGGACTGCTAAGGTTAAAGGAGAGTTAGCTAGGTAGGTAGGAGAGTGATATTTCATTTACACAAGTTAAATTAAGGTCTGTTAACGGCTATTTTCAGATTTTGAACTTTATGCTCATTATCAAGGCATTTGATTTGTGGTGTCATTACAAAAGCTTGGTACTATGTAACCCAACTGCGTAACTCAAGCAGACCAGCAGTCCAGCCACACCAGTGCTGGATATGAAGTCTGTTCTGCCTTGTCTCTAAGTATGTCTAGTCATCTGTCCTGGCCTCCATGTCTGCAAAAAATATTGAGTTGGCAGCCAGAGCTAGAATCAGTGTTTATATGAAATGCAGCAGAACCACTTTCACACATAACAGGACATCTAACCTTGCAATAGCCATCAGCTGCATACTAATGGCAACAAGCTTCTATTGTGTTTTCAAGCAAAAACTGAAAGGAGCATTGCATTCTGTTCTAGGCAATCGCCACCACAGCAAAAAAAAGTTTTAGTCACCCTTTCTCAGTTCCAGAAGACTTCCAGAAACTAGGAAAATTCAGCTGTATCATACTGATACAGGGCATCCAGACAGTCCCTCAGCTTTTCTAGGCAATCTGTCTTCAGTCTGTATTAGAGCTGTAAGTGCTGCTCAGAATAAGCATCCTTCCAGCTATCCACTTCCTGCTGTTAACCCCTATTGCAAACTACTGAGTACAGCTGCTTGAGTACTTACCACAAGCACTTTCATCACTGCCGTCTGAACAGTCTTCATCACCATCACATTTCCAGAGTAAAGGAATACAGCGTCCATTACTACACTGGAACTGGGACTCCTCACATTTTGCTTTTGCACCTTCAATGAAAAGAAGAATCTCAGCCCCTGTGCTGCTTAGCACTATTTCCTTTGTTTCATCCCATACTCAATAAACAGATGTTTTCATGCTGATGCCAAGTTCTGAATTATTTTATTGTTGTCACCTTTGTGAATCACAACCGTAGAACCAGAAGCTTTCCTTCACTGTACAACTGCAGAGATTAAGTAGTATAACAGTTTACCTGCCAGATAGCAGTAAACCAGCCTCAGTACTCACAATATCAAGCTTTTATTTTCAAGGCAGGGTCAAGTTTGCACAGCAAAGGGATGCTCATGAACAGGCTCCTGCTGCCTACAGCATACCACCGCATTCTAAAAACTCCTCAGACTTTAAGCAAGCTGCTTTTAAACATGACTAAATTTCAAACTGGACTGGCATTCCAGTACTCTGAAGCTAATGTATTACAACCCCAAGACGTTTGTAGAGGTAGCTTAGCTATCTGCTCTATAACTGAACAATGTTTTTTCATCATCTAAGTTACTTAAGCAGTAGTAGCCCCAAAGTCTCAAAAAATCACAATAATGCACAGAGTTAGTTCCCACCATCTGACTGTTAACAGCATCCCCAGAAAAGCCATTCCATAGTAAATGTAAAAGGAAATGCAATGACATATCCAGATTTTTTCTCATTATTAAAGCTAGGTCAAGCATAATGCTAAGAGAACAAGATAATTTATCACTTCCTTCTGGAATTAAATGTCTCATCTCCAAACTGTTAAGTCTGGTTATTAATATGCTTAAGTCAGGTACTCTTTTGTGCATGATGCTTGAAGTGCACTTTCCAGAATATCTTCCATTCTGAAATGGTATGTCCCTGTCCCTCAAGGGAATATGCTTTGTCTTGAAGCCCTGCTGTAACTGTCGGTAAAAGCAGCAGTGTGCCTTTTCAGCAGAGAAGCCAGAGCTGTTCCATGTAATGCTTGCAGGCAAGTATGCAAGTATATGCACGACTTTTGGCTGCACATGTCCATGGCACGATGCAAAACTCCTGCTCCTCCTTGATCTACTGCAATGGTGGTGCTCTGTTTTGGCCTTCCACAGCTTTGAGAGGGCATCTAATTTTAGTACAACTCAACCTGCTATTTTATACCTTCTGTGTATGACATGCAATATGCAAGAGAGTTTCCAAATGAAGGGAAGCCATTCCACTTTCTGACGCAGATCCATTTCACATTATATTGCTAGCTCTCAGGCACTAGATAACAGCAAGCTCTGGACAGAGCATAAACAAGGAGAACAAGGGCAGTTTTACTTGCCAAGTGTATAATGTAAATTCATGCTGTAAGTAAATGATTTGAAATAGCAGCTTATTGAGCTCTGCTGATGTTTCAGTAGTTTTACTGGTTGAGTAAAACACTGACACAGAGTCAAGTTCTAACAATTTGTTTTGTGGGAACTGTTTAAGCAGTGCCAGAACAATCCGACATCAGCACATATGCTCTGTACTTCCATCACTCCTTTTCAGGGTGGGGGTTGTACCAGCAGGCAGTTTCCAACAGCACAGTTTTTCAACATTAATACTGCTTGGTCAACAGCTGTCAAACAAGCAGCTTGCCTAGTAGTGCCAGAGGGGAGACCTCAGCCAGCTGAGTGGGTACAGAGGCTATAGCTATCGGCTTGCTATTAGTTGGCATCACTCTGCTGTCCAATTGCCTCTAACAGAAGTAGACATCTGCTTGCCTGGTTGCACAGCATTCCAGTTATTTCTGTATTACTAGCTAAAACACAAAGTGACCAACTCCTGCTAGTTTTGAAACGCTCTTATCCAGGCTTTCAGAGTGGGAACAGCCAACCCTTCCCAAAATAGCACGTTAGAGCTATTAGACTAAGCCTGCCACTCAGGAGATCCCAAAATAACTCCCACAGTCTTTAGTTATGCTATTTCAAGCTAGAATAACTTAGTAAAGGCTTGCACAGTATATTGTGACTTACAGCGTAACACCACTTTGACCAAAAACAGGGACGCTACCCACAAAGCTAAATGGAACAGGAGCTGAGGTGGGAGTTAAAGCTATAACTTTATAGTCACTACAAGGAGGCATCCCAAAAAGGTGCCATTTCTCTTGCAGCTAATCTACCAAAGCTACTCCTTCTGTTAGCCTGTGAACAAATAAGGAACTGCTAACACCAAACACTCACCCACCAAGGTTATCATCTGTTGCTACTCCTTTAAGATAGCTCTCAAGCTCTGAAGGACACACACAGCGAGCTCCAGCTGATCACTACCTGCAGTCTCATCCTGCACTAAGCACAGTTCTGCAATGCCAGGCAGACATTTAGGCAAGATGCTACCAATCTAACCCACCATTCTTTGAAACAGCCTCATAGCTCAGCTGCTGCTTCTGTCACTAGCCATCTAGTGATTTTTAGATTGATATCCATCAACTATTAATTCAAAAGCTGTTCTGCATGAGCTGGTCATTTGTCAGAAACACCTTCACACCTTTTGTCCTCTTTAGGATAAGTCTCCTACCTCTTCCACCCAAGACAAGTAACTACACGGGCCGAGTGTAAGAAACATCACTGTACTGTTTCCCAGGTTACTCACTCAAAATTGAATGAACTTACAAGCAGGGTGAAGGAACAGTCACCATTACCAACTAAGTTAAAGCATCCAAAGCTTTTTCCCTTGGCACTGCCACACCACTTGTCTCCACTCCTTAAGCAGATCATCAGTTTACTTCTCTGAGACCAGCTAGACATGTGACTCTTGTGTGCTGTCATATGACACCAACTACCAGAAAAGCCTGCAATCACGATTGGGAAACCCGCATACAGAGGAACAAGTAAAGCCAGCTGCTTTGGGAGGCCACTGCCTCAAACTGAATGCAGGAACTCAGAGAACTAGAGCTGCCTGCAATGCCTGACTCCTTATATGATTTCAAACTACTGCGCACTAATGGTTTTGGTGCCAGCAAGTTCCAACCTTCACGTTGCATAGCCAAAGGGCTTGTGTCTACTGTAGACAAGGCAGACAAGGTAGACAAGGGAGCAGTCTACAGGACAGGAAATGGAAGCACGGCCTGAACATACACTTCTTTCTCATTTCTGCTGGGAGGACTGGGAGGCAGTGTCCTGCCTGGGTTCTACCCAGCAAAACCCATGTCTGAACTGCAGCACACTGCTGGGACTACAAAGCCTAACTCTCTATAAGCACACGTGGAGAACACAAAGCCAAACACTTCAGTGCACTTCAGAGTGCCAGCCAGGAGATTACGGCACACTGTTCCCAGGCCCTCAGCTCAAAGGAGGTACAACAACACACATCGACTGCCTGCCTGCCAGCTACCAGAGCAGCTCAGACCTCGGCTCCTAGAGAAAGAGAGAAATCCGTTCACTGATTACCCCCTCGAGTCAAAGGGAAAGTGTTTTTAATTGGCCATGCCACTAGTTTAACGTCCAAGTTCCAGTGCTGCAGGGGTAACCACATCTACATCGGCAACAATCACCGCCTGAGCTACCTGTGAGGGCCCGCTTCGCGCGGGCAAGGCTCAACCTCGCCGCCAGGTGGAGATCCCCCACGGTGGTTACAGCTGGCCCGAAGCGAGCCACGCCAGCGCCGCTGGATGCCAAAGCCAAAGTTGCCGAGTAGTTTGACAACCCCTCCGACACGGCGGGCCGTCCCGAAGCTGCGCTCCCCGCCGCCCAGCGCGCAGACCCTTCCCTCACCGCCAGGCATCGCCAAACCTCCCGCAGCAGCGGCGGCACCGCGGTGTTCCCAGCAGAGCCGCTCTGGGCCGGGGAGGGGCGAGCCGGCCGCGGGCTCGGGCCCACCGGCAGCGCCCGTGCGTGCTCTGTCCGCCCGTGGAAGCAGTGCCTCGCGGCGGGGATGGCGGCAGCAGGCAGAGCCCGGAGGCCCCACGCTTCCCCTCCCCTCCGCGGAGCCCCAATCCCCCCGCACAAAAGAAAACGCGCACCCCAACCAAACAACGCGCATATACACACGCACACACACACACACACAAAAAAACCCACAAAAAAAAAAAAAAAACAACTGAAAGGGGTGGAGGGGAAAAAGTGATCGCGGGGAGCGGCGGTAGCAGCCCCAGCGGTGCGCGCCCCAGGCCCCCGCGCCTCGCACTCACCGTCGGTGGCAGTACGCAGGCAGCCGAGGGCGAGCAGCAGGCAGAGCGCCCCGCAGCGCGGGAGCGCCCACCGCCGCGCCCCACACCCGCCGCCGGTCGCCGCGCTCCGGTCTCCGCGCTGCCGGCTCGACCGCATCGCCGCGCCGAGGGGACGGAGAGAGGGAGGGAGGAGAGGCGGGGAGGGCGGGCGTGCAGACGCCGCGGTCAGAGAGGCGACGAGGAGAGCAGGGAGCTGGAGACATGCACGGGGGGGAGGGTGTCCCCGCGGCGCTCTTATACCAGCCGCCCGGCCGCCCTGCGCGGCCGTGGTGACTCACGGCGCCTCGCCGGGCCCCGGTTGGCTCGCCAGCGCCGCCCGCCCCCGCTTCCTCCTCCGCGGCACCTGCGGCCGCCTCGGCGCGCCCGCACACCGGCTCGGATCGGCGCGGTGAGTGGCGGCGCGGTGCGTGCCGCGGGCTGAGCCCCCGCAACGGGCTTCCTCCTGCGGAGAGAGGCGCGCGGCTCCGCTGCCAGCCCCTGCGCGTGGCCGGCGGTGGGGGCAGCCCCGGTGGGAGCGGGCTGTGCCGGGCAGCGGGTTGCGGCGGCTTTGTTCCCGCACGCGCCGATCCCGCGCCCCGCCGCGGGGAGGGGGTGTTGCTGGGCCCTCCGTCCTGGGCAGCGCCGCGAGGCGTGCCGGCACACGCGCCGAGGATAGCTGTTGCCAAAGGAGCGTTGCTCGAGTTCGGTGTCCCTTCGCCGCGTGCTCGAGTGCGTGTTTCCTCCCTCCCGTAGCAGAAGTTGGCTTAAACGAGGCGGGCGCTGCTTTTTGAGGAGAAAAATCACTACATCTGCATTCCGAGATCAGGGATTGTAGTTAGTTAGTAATTGCACGAAATGGTATGCCGAAGTCCTGTAATTACAAGCTTAACCTTTTATTTTGAGAAGGAGAATTGGTGGTTTTGTTCTACACGTGTAACCTTTTGAACATCCAGTTATACCTTGGTGAATTAAAGAAAGAGGATGGATCCTTAAAAAGCAAATGTGATTTTGTTCATGTCACTCTTAAAATTCACAGCTGAGCCCCAGTGGTTCTGTTTCATATTTACCTTTGTAGTCCTGCTATTTCACGTTAGTAATGTGTTCTGTGCCCTTAATATCTTGGTGGCAACACGAGCCTCAGCGAGCTTCTTCATCCAGAAATGATTAAGGAGCAGAGTATGCTTTCGTTCCTTGGAAGTAAAGTCTTGAATTAAACTGACTTTAGTGTGATGCTATTGGTCGCTTTCGGTTATGGGATGGTTCCTCAAATGAAGCACTGTTTGCCTTTCCATGCTTCTTAAATGTCATAACATATTTCTTTATATGTTATTTGCAGAGCGGAGCCCGTTTTGAATCGTACCCAGTTGTGTCATGATTCCACTACAGCCAGATCTCGACACTGCATTAATGACTTCAGAGTGGATTATCTCGCATTGGCATGTAACAAATGATTGTCCAGGCCATCCAAATGGGCAAATGGTTGATGTTGCAGAGACTTGTTAAAAAAGGGCAAGATTTAATTTCATGTAAATGGATTACACCTGCAAATGGTATTTCTGATGCATAGGTAAATGCGGAGAGAGCACTTCCTTATGTTTGCCCCCCTACAGCTCTCCTTCCTTGTGGCCTCAGGGGCAGGGTGGAAAAGGCTCTGCTTTCTCATTCTGCTTTGGATGTGACATTGGCTGCTACAGCCATGTCCTTGCAAACATACGCTGCTTCAAACAAGAAAAATCTATTACGTAAAAGAGGGTTGACTGGGGTCCTCAGGAGGATGGCTTAGTTTAAGTGGTACTCTGAAAACAGAGTTCTCTTTGCAGAACTTCTGCATGACAAATTGCCTTCAGTTGGATGCTCACTGTTGCATGGTCTGCTGTACTCTAGACTGAACTTCATTTTCGCAAATGGCCTGTTACTGTTACAGAAATATTTTGTGAACTGAGTGCAGCAACACATAGCAAGGCCCCAGTTCCACAGCAGTACACAGTTAGACATAACTTTGTATATGCTAGTAGTTTATGGTCTTTCTTATTTGTCTATGGGAGGTATAGATTCACTTGAGGGGAGAAGAGTGTCCCCTGCATTATCCATCCCTTTTCACATCTAACCTTTTGGACTTCTAAAGCAGAAATTATTGTAAAATAATTTTTATTTTATTTTGTTTTGTTTTTATTTATCTATTTTACTGTTTCAAGTAAGTTAAAAAGCAGCTGGATGTGCTTGAGTCTGAACGTCTGGTGTTATCTCCAGAAGAGGATCTTGTACTGAAGAGGTCTCTCCCCTGCTTAGCATCCTCACAGGATCTCTGCCTGTTTAAGGAGGGGCATGGAGCCAGCCACCCCTTATAAAGTGATCTCTGTGCCCTGGGAGCCAGGAAAAGTCTGCACGGAGTTTCTATGCCTTGGCACAACCATAGCCTTGCATAGGCATTGTGGCAGTGGAAGGGTCTGTGTGCATTGTGTGAGTGATGTTTGGCTTTGACCATGCATGAGTATTCAAGCCCAGATAGATCTGTACAAGAAAAGCAGAATAAAACAGTGAGTTTCTATTGCGAATACACACACCTGTGAGAAAAGCAGCCCTACTGTGCTAATGATAACGGGGGGGGGGGGGGGGACGAAGGGGGAGGGATATAGCATCCAGTGAGGGTGCTGAAGCTTGTGGGGAGTGTGAGGTGGCTTTTGTAGTAATGAGACCTTTCATCATCTGCCTGGGAAATGCATGAACATTGCTTTGTTTCTTTGTGTGGCTCTGAGTCTCTTTCAGTTCTTGCTGCATCTGTTTGAGTTGAACTTCTTCAGCTATCAAGAGGTCAGGCAGCTGCAGGTGCAAGGTGGCTGATAAGGTAGGAGCACAAGATGGCTTCAGGATGGAGAGCTGGCATTGCCACCGCTGTTTTGCAAGGTCCTGTGGCCAAGAGCAGTCTGAGAGAGCCCTCCCCTTGCTCACTTAACCAGCATATGTCCATCAGCTGTTACTCACATTACTACATATCTGCTATGATGTTATTAATTGTGCACTACGATGTGCAGAGCACGGGGCTAATGTTTCCAAAAGCATTTAGGCATTATCCAGGGCTAAGATCAGACTGTCTGAGAGACCAGAGAAAAGCATTCAGAAAATTTATTTCCAGCACTGGCTTCTCCTGCAGTACTGAGCAGGCAGTTTCAGTGGGGCTTCACCAGACAGGGAATTTTTTTTGTCACAGGTTTCATCATTTGGGATGAGAGGACCTGCTGTCTTTGTGGGGTATTCTGCAAATAGTCTGTTCATATGTACAAAGAACTGTAAAGAGTCAAGTGGTACATTAAATATTATGCATAATAGTTTAATAGTTGCTTATTCTTTTAGACAGGTCTCCACATCTCTGTTTTGTTTCATGCTAATGGGTAAACATCTATGAATATTTGGTGATGTCCCTTTGAAAAAAAAAAAAAAAAAAAGCTGGAAAAGATTGCCAAGAAGCTTAGTGAACCAGTCAGGCATTGCCTTTGCCTTGAAAAGTGACCCTGGTAAATGGAAATACCATCACATTAACTTTCCTTTTGGGAATTCTGATGGATGTAAGGATCTAGAAACTTTGCAACATCAATTCACCTGAAAATGCCTTTGGACTTACAGTAGGCCTGGATTCTTTGGGATAGTTGGCTGTTTTTATTATAGAGTGTAAAGTCAAAAGAGAAAATAAAGGACATGAAAGGGCCTTCTGGAGTTCATATAATCTGTGTGAACTCAGTGTGTTTGGTGTTCCTTTATCTTTTTTCCTTAAAGACCTTATAGCCTCCCTTCCAAACGAGTTCCCGAAGCACTGAGATTACTAGTTCACCCTCAGGTCTTAAATCAATGAGACTCTTGCCTCCAGTTCTTTTGGTGAAGGACACAAAGCAAGAATATGTCTACAGCAGTAACTTAATCTAATAAAGAAAAGGAAAGCCTCACGGGTAGAGAAAGCAACAGCTACGTATCACGGGATAGTATCCTGCCTTAGGATCACTTGCAAAAATACTGTCTTCAGAATGTGCTGCTATCAAAGATTTCACTTGCTCATAAGATCGTTGTATGCCTGAACTGACAGTAATCGAAGGAGCTGTTCTCATGGCTGCGTTTTTGAAGTGCAGAGCCAGGATCTATATAACTGACCTCAGTGGAGCTGTATACAGCCTAAGAGAGACAGAATGCATCCTTTGGGAATAATACAAAATAGGTATGTGCATGAATCTCTCTGACCCACATCATTTCATACCTGTGTCTGAGGGATAATTTGGCCTTCTTTTTTTGTTGTTGTTGTTGTTGTGGTTGTTATTGCTGCAAGGTTTCTCAGCAAATTATGTGGAAGCTTATGTTGTTAAAAATGTCAGGTCTGTGTTGTATGTTTTCTGTGCAGCTGGAGAAAATATAATAACAAAACTTTGTGCTTACAGTACACCTTTCCTGTGTTGTTCTTTGAATACCTAATGAAGACTCACAAGCATGTTCCACTACCCTTGCCATTAACATCATCTGAGTTACTAAGATGAGGCAGACAACTGATCTGTTGCCCTTGACTTTAATACAACTTCTTACAGTACTTTGTTATCATTAGGGGTACAAGAAACTTGCGAGGATGTTAGGATATGCTTTTCTCTACTGGATGCATTCTTCAATATTGGATGCAATCTTTGGACAACATGAAGTGGAATTTCCTGATTTCTTTGAGGACAGTTTTTTTGTTTGTTTGTTTCATTTTTTTCCTCTGTGCTATGGATTACTCATTTTCTCTGTGCAGGGTTTTCTCTGCCTGTAAGGCTGTAGCATGTGTAATATGAACAAGGGCACATTTTATTTAGTATTACAGTATTGGAGGATGTCAAAGCAGTTAAAGTGCTAATGTGCTTTGCACATTATTATTTTTTTTTCTTCCCCACTAGAGCATTGTGGGACAGAGTGTGGCTTTAAAATACAGCCCAGCTTGTGTGGCAGCTGTGTCAGTACTTCAAGTTTTTATATTTATCTTTGGAAATAAGATATTCTTTAGAAACATCATTCACTCATGTGATGTGCAATGTGGGTTCCAGTAATAAGCTAAATAGCTGATACCTCAAAAATTATTTTCAATATACATAAGTTGCTCTGAAAGCAAGGCCTCCTATTTATTTCTGTGGACGCTACAACAAAGAGCGCAATAACACTGTTTGACAGAGCACATTCTCAGCTACAAATCACTGTTTTTCAACACGCACCACTATGAGCTGTGTGTTTTCATCAGCTATGAACAAGAGCCTGCGTGCTGCTGTCGTAACAATCAGCACCAGCAGAAGTGACCCACAGCTGCCACTCCTGAAATGCACCACACACTGCCTCACTGCTCAGCAAGCATCAATGAATGTCAGTAGGTGCCATTTTTTCTGTATTGAGGGATTCAGTATTACATCTTTGCTTCATCCACACCTCCATGTCAGACACCATTTTGTCAGAGTGCCCCTCTGCTGCCATCTGTTAAACGGCGGCAACATGTAATGAAATACTGGTGGGAAGGTTCAA
The DNA here is from genome assembly GCF_016699485.2 of Gallus gallus. Lineage (NCBI taxonomy): Eukaryota > Metazoa > Chordata > Aves > Galliformes > Phasianidae > Gallus > Gallus gallus. The sequence continues at coordinate 27,054,126 of NC_052572.1, read as the reverse complement.
CTCCAACATCTGCCTCTGACATAGTGGGCCAACATCATAAAATAAGAACTGAGCTATATTCTGGGGAGTTTTTCCTGTGATACCTACTTCTATTAATAAAAGCGTTCACTAAAATTCATCCAGAAGTATATATTTTTAAAGTTTTCTGGAGGAAAATAAGGAGAAGTTTTTAAGTTTGTTTGCATTTTCTTAATGTGTGCTCATGAGTAATAGAATAAAATAGAATAAAATTCAGGCTGGACGTTAGGAAATACTACTTCTCTGAAAGGGTGGTCAGGCACTGGAATGGGCTGCCCAGAGAGGTGGTGGAGTCACCGACCCTGGTGGTGTTCAAAGAGCGTTTGGATGTTGTGTTGAGGGACATGGTTTAACGAGAACCATTGGTGAAGGGCGAATGGTTGGACTGGATGATCCTGTGGGTCTTTTCCAACCTTAGTGATTCTATGATTCTATGAATAGTAATTTTGTGGGAGTATGCACAGATCTGATATCTGTGTTCCAGAACTGTGTTTGGTGTGGCAGGATATTAATACCTGGGTTCTTTGGAAAGGATGGGAAAAGGTGGTGAGTATTAAAAATAACAAACAGAATAAATTCATATTTCATATTTTGTTGTGCCTGTAGAGTATGGAAAGTACAACGAGGAATAGAAAGAAATGTTACTGAAGAGTTTGCAGTGGACCAGTATTCTTGACTACTAACATGGAGGTTTCTTAATTGGATAATGAGGTGATTAGGGTGTAACTGCAGATATGTGATAAGAAATACTATATTCCCTTAACACAAACCTGTGAACAGATAATCTGTAACATTCTGGAGACATTCAGATTTGTAGAATAAAGTGGAAAGGATTACAGTCTGAATATTGAAAATTCCCGATAGGTCTTTATCTGGTGGCAAGTGTGAAAGAGAATTGTTCCTCTGTAGAAGGGCAAGCAGTGGAGAGCTGTACTGAGGGAGTTCTGTGTGTTGGTCAGATAGGCTGTTTTGCTTGGCGGTGGAAAAGGAGTAAACTAAGGACATGGATAGTGAGACACAATGGGCTCATCAGTTATTCAAAGTGACAGTGGATTGTGTCTTCCATGTCCCATGGTTGCTGCAAAAATGATCTGTTGACACACTGTGTGTTTCCTACTCATATTTTAAATGCAAATTTCATTCCTCATCCCTCAGGGTGTTGTAAACTCTTGCCATTTTCATTAACTAGCCCTTTCTCTTCCCACTGTGTTTGAGTTTCACAGTCTTTTTTTTGGATATCATCATCTGAGAGAGGATAGAGTATTTGACAGGAAAATGGTCAAATTTTCTGATGCAGGTGGTGTTTTGCAAGAAGTGGCAGACAGATGTACCAACTGAGGAAATGCAGTATAATAGCACTTCCTTTAAATTTCAAATCGCATTTAAGTTCGTCACCACTGGTGTCTTTGAATTTATATACAAGATAACATTGTTCTACGTGTTGAAATATTGTTCAATTTTGTTTACAAGGGAATTGTTTCTGTGAAATGAAATGATGCCATGAAATTCTGCTTCTCTGTCTATTTAGAGAATGTAATATAAATCAATCCGTCTATAGGAATTGAATGGACTCTAGCTCTCGTTCTGCTGATTGAAATTCTGCTTTCCTGAGCCTGGGCTATTTTAGGACATACCTGGACAGGATTGATACAAATATGTTTTATTCTTGTAAGGTCAATTATCCCCTTGCTGCAAATGTTTTCAAAAGGGGAAGCATCTGTTTATAATATTAGGCAGAAAGCTAGGAGGGAAGGGTAAGTTTAGTCTGGTGTCATGGTGTGTAAGTCATAAGGAAGCCATAAACTGATTGTGCATCATGTTGCAACCCTTCCCAGGATTGTTTGGTGGCAGAGGATTCCCTGATTTTCTTTTTTTCCCCCTGCTTCTTTCCCCAGTGAAGTTTACTGTAAAGGTTTGTCAAGGTTTACCTGAATGTCTTGCTCCTGGGATACCTAATTATTTTCTGCTTTTTACACTAAATTCATTTCAGAATTGGTTTTTTTTTTCTAATTCTTTTGTTACTTGACGTCCTTCTCTCCCTGCTCTCATTTCTCTTTTCTCTAAACTAATCTAGCAGAACTTTCAGGCACTCTATTGGTGATAGGCAGTACCTGTCACCAGTGGATTGCCAGGTGATAGATCATCAGCCTGTCTCCCAGCTTGAATCCAACTTTCTAAAGACTGACAAAACAGAAAAGTAGATGGTGTTGAAGGGTATATAGAGTTCCAGAGAGGCTCTCATCCTAGCCCTGTAATGTTGATGTTGGTACTCTCCTTGATAGAAGTACCTTTAGTCTGCCCCTTCTCCAGATTCACTTGATAGCTCTATAGTCTCTGTTGCGGGTATCCACCACATTTCAGCATATAATTTGGAGTGTAAGAGATGGGAACTTACCCATTAATCAAAGGAGAGAGGTGACTTCTGCATGACAATTCATAGGTTTTTAGGCATTTTCTGTCTTTCAGTTTAGGGTTGATTTTCTATTATGTGCACTATCCAACTTTGGGCCCTTAAATTTATTATCTAGTTTCTAATTTCTGTGGCTACATTGTTGGTGATATGAAATAAATTGGTCTGATGGCTGATCACAGATTATAAGCAACCCTTTTAACCTAATATTTTCTCATCATGTTCTTTTCAAGGTGTACGTTCCCATCTGACATCTCTTGTACAGAATTGCCAGGATTTTCTGCTTAACTAATAGTTTCCTGTGTAGGGTAATCAAATGCTTTGCTGGGTTCCACATGGACTAGATCTAAATATTTTGCTGAAAAATTCAAACTGCTTGTTGAAAACTGGACTCAGGTGAGCTGGGCACAATCCAATTCTGATAAATCCACATTGTGTTTTCTCCCATTTCCCAAACATATTCAAGTTTATGTTATCTTCCATATTTGTCTTAAAACCTTATCTGCTAGTGAACTCAAACTGTACATCTCACTGAGCAGTTCAGGGAACAGCTCCTCTTTCTTCCTTAAATACAACGTTCCTTTTGTTCTCCTATAGCACGTCTTAGGACAGAGGCTGTCTACTCCACTGCAAGACCTGTAGGGTTTCTGTTCTGCTTCATTTTGGTGATTTTTGTTCTTCCATTAGACATACTACCCTTGAATGTATAGTCATTACTTCTGTTGAAAAGTGTAATCAAGTATTAATGTAGTGATAGACTTACACTTACAGAATCTTTAATTTTGGTATCGTGTGCATCACATACATAACACACTTTCATTTTTGTTTGTTAGTATATTTGATGAGCATTTGAAGTAATTCCAAACTCTTCAAAACCCACCAGTTCTCTTAGTTTTTCAATATTTAATGTTTTACAATGAAAAAATTAATTATATGTATCATCATTTTATTTGTGTTTAAGTGAATCAGCTTATGATCATACAGGTGAGATCTTATCTTCTTTTCTGAGGCGAAAAACTTGTTGGAAAACCAACCTAAAACTGAACCATAGCGGTATGGGTTATGCTACTTGTCAAGAAATTTACCATCAATCGTATCCAGAAATTGTCAGGACTGACAACTATCAGGATTATTTGTTCTCTATGTAGAAGCTTAATTCTTCCCTAATAACGTGCTGTCCTGACACATCTTTCTCACATGTAACACTGCAGAGCTGTCTTTATCTGTTGGCACCAGGAGAGCCCTCTTTTTCCAGGCTTATTTTGATTGAATCAGTTTTTTTTCCCCATCTTTTCCACTGAAGTCTATCACATAATTAGTATGCAAAATTACTATCATAACCATTATCTCTCTTTACTTGAGTACTTTAAAATGTAAGCCCATACCCCTTCAAAGCTGTGTTTTTGCAATTCCTTTATGTCAGTGTTTTTCTTTGAAGATCCATTTTGTCCCAGTCTCTGTAGTTAGTCATTTCAGCACCAACACAGTGTAAGGTCTTCTGATACAGAAAGATGAATCTTATTTGCATATAATGAACGATTCATAGAATTTTGCAACTGCAAAATCTGTTGGTTTTTTTGTTTGTTTGCTTGTTTTTATAAAGAATGTGGTGAAGATGCTGAACAAGGAGCTCAGGAGACCTAGGTTCAATTTATGGCCTGGCTCTGTAAAAGTCTTTTCAAATATTCTTTGGGCAGCTCCCTTTTTCTATCCCTCTTTGTCTGGTAAAATGAAAATAAAAATGCTTCACTGTGTCAGGAGGCATGTCTAGGAGTTGTACTTATTGATGACTGGAAGCACTCAAGTAATTCAGCGGAAATACTGTGGAAATAGAAACAGCCTACAGTAGTATGTCTTCAGTGTCTGGATGGCTGAATCTGGAGAACAGCAGTTAGTAGATTTTTAGTGATGAGTAGAATGTCAGTAGATTATGCAAGGTCCTGCATCTGGGTTGGGGCAGTCCCAAGCACAAATACAGGTTGGACAGAGAATGGTTTGAGAGTAGCCCTGAAGAGAAGGATTTGGGTGTGTCAGTTGATGAGAGCTGGAAGTTCGTACTTACAGCGCCCAGAAGACCAACTGTATCCTGCGTTGCATCAAGAGAAATGTGACCAGCAGGTCAAGGGAGGTGATTCTGTCCCTCTACACTGCTTTCATGAGACCCCACCTGTAGTACTGCGTCCAGTTCTGGGGCCTCTAACGCAAGAGGGATGTAGAGCTGTTGGAGCAGGTCCAGAGGAGGGCCACAAAGAGGTTCAGAGAACTGGAACACCTTTTCTATAAAGACAGGCTTGAGAGCTGGGGCTCTTCAACCTGGAGAAGATAAGGCTCCGGGGGGACTTAATAGCAGCCTTCCAGTACCTGAAGAGGGCCTACAGGAAAGCTGGGAAGGGACCTTTTATGAGGGCATGTAGCAACAGAACAAGGGGAAATGTCTTTAAACTGGAAGTGGGTAGATTTAGACTAGATGGTAGGAAGAAATTCTTTACTGTGAGTGGTGAGACACTGGAACAGGTTGCCCAGTGAGGTTGTGGATGCCCCCCAACCCTGGGAGCATTCAAGATCGGGCTGGATGGGGCTTTGAGCAACTTGGTCTAGAGGGAAGTGTGCCTGCCTGTAGCAGGGGCGTTGGAACTAGATGATCTTAAAGGTCCTTCCAACTCAAACCATTCTATGTTTCTATGATTTTTTTGTCTTAATGAAAATTTGGGAAGACTTTGAATAATCTGGCAATTCTATCAGTAAGCCAGCAGGTAGTAATAAGTGACATGATTCCACAAATAAAAGGTGAGAAAATCTATTAAGATTGTTGCCACAGATAGATGTAAACCTCTACGTTATTTAGCCAATCCTAACTGTGCTATTCTTAATGCTTTCCTTTATTAAAGCCACATTTATTTTATGTATTCAGACTGGGCTGTTTTTACAATAAACTTTGTGGATGTATTTCTTAATTTTTATTATTATTGAAAGTGTTGGTATTTTTTAGGGAAATATTCTTCATGATTTAAATTTTAAATTCATCTTGATATGTGTAAAAAGGAATTACTATCACCCTGATAGATAAAAACATATTTCTCTTTTTTAAAATTAATTTTAGGAATGCTAGCTTGTCCCCATGTTTTGCAGCACAAGAATGAAGAAAAGACAATATTTGTGACATGCTTTGAATTATTGGAGCTTGGCTCTTAAAATTCCGTGTTTAAAATGTGTGAATTGCCATTTGAAAACTGTGTTGTCAAGGCCTTCTGAATCTATCTGTCACTGTCACATAAAGCACACCCGCAATTTCCCAGGTTCATGTAGCTGTAATCTTGCTATGCTGAGAATGGTGAATGAAATCTAGTCCCCATAATGTTAAAATTGTTTAAAAAATGAGGAAGATACAAAGGTAGTCATGGATGATGACATTAAAGTAAAATATATTGTAGAAAGAAGATGCTCAAAGAGCTGTATCAGATGGGGGACCTGAGAGATTTGCAATAACAGACTATAAATAATTGCAGCAATAATAGTATAAATGAAATAAGGGAATTATTCACATTCTCAGAAGAAGCAAAGACAAGGTGCAATGGCCTGAAGCTGAAATGGAAAAATCTCAACTTATTAAGAAGGTTTTTCTAACAGTGAGAGTAATTGGACAATGAAGCAGAGAACAGTGCAGCGTCACTGCAGATGGGCTACTGGGGCTGAGGGCATATCTGCAAAGTGGAGCTTGACAGGCTAGGTGACGTAGGCAAGATTTCCAGCTGCTACAGTCATTTTAAGAGTTTGCAAAAGCTCATCTGCTTTTCTACATCATCTTCATTAAGTCCCACATCCTTCTACAGCTGCCAGTCACGTTCTTGCAACAATATGTCATGCTGGAATTCATTCTGCAGCCAGGATTGTGAGTGCCATAGACTTCAGTGAGAAAAGAGTCACTCATTGCATGAAATTAATGAAATTGAAATGGATATTGAGTGTGCTTTCTGTGTGCTGTTTTTTTTTTGTTGTTGTTGTTGTTGTTGTTTTTTTACCAGCATGTCCTGGCTCTCTACTCTGACTATTGTTTACACAGCCCTTTGAGAATAGATTTTCATTATCATCCTTATTGTCATGTTCGAATGTACTGCTTATGTGTAAGCATCACCGGTGCTGTTGACAAGTTGCTGAGGAGTACTCTTCAGTTAAGAAAGACATAAAGTAGAAAATATGTCTTATTCTGACATTTCAGCTCCAAGAAGTTGAGAACAACTACCCCTATCTTATCTATGGCATTTTAGCTGAGTAGTCACTCCTGTGATGAGTAAGAGCCAAGGAATGTATGTTTCAATATGTGAGTTCCAGGCTCTCACATGTCATTGGTCTCCATGCTATCTGTGGGTGTTATTAGGGTAGTTCTTTGTGGTTGTTGCACTGCTGTGAATGAATAGCCAGCAGTAAAATTTCTTGCCATTAACCCAAAAGTTAGCTCAGAAGTGGTCCAGGGTTGCAAAGAAATGGCCTCTGTGAATAACAACGGGTAGGGAATGTGGCTGTTTAGCAACAAAATGGGAACATGACTGACTGGTGCTGCATGCTGCTCCACATCTGGAGATGAAAAACTAAGGGTTAACGTTGGAGCAAGATTCAAACCTTCATCAGCAGACTCGTGGTGGCTGGAATCTGCTGTTTCTTATTTAATTTAGAGGGAGCAAATTGTCTGGTTCCTGCTGACATGCTGTGCTCCACGTATATCTATAATTTAAGCTTTACAACAGACAGCCCAGTAGAAGAGCTTGCGCAGAGTAACCTGAGGGACAGCCCACAAGACTGGTTCAGCAGGAAGGCATTTGCCATGGTAAGCTGTCCTGGTTGTTTACTGGCTTCATTCTGCCTCACTGCTAGATTCAGTCCCAGCACTGTTTTGTTTTCACTCTGAATGTGGTTATTGTCTTAGAGATGGTTCTGGAGGGGTCACCTCCAGGAAGTGTGCATCCCAGAGAGGAAGCCTTGGTGGCTAAAAAACAAATCAGCTGTAGTGTAAGTGCATAGATTTTCACAGAATCACAGAATGGTTTGGGTTGGAGCAGACCTTATGGATCATCCAGTTCCAGCCCCCACCCACCCCCCACTCACACACGTAGGGACACCTTTCACTAACTCAGGTTGCCCAGGGCCCCATCCAGCCTGGCCTTGAGCACTTCCCCAGGCACCCTTGTCAAATTCAAGCATCTCTACAGCTGGGATGAAACCCCCACTCCAGGACCTGAAAGCTGTGATGGTGAATTTATCCTGTGCTGATGTGAATCACACTTTCTAATCAAGACCCTAACCTAAGTTTTACCTGAACCTGAGTTTAAAGATAAGTAGATATGAGTAGTCTCTGTGCAGTTTCTGGCATGCTTTTTGCCAATTATTTAATGAAGTGAATATTTTTTAATGTCCTTAACACTGGGGTTTAAGAACCATGTTTGGAACTTCGGTAGAAACATCTTGCTGCTCACTTCAACAGTTAAGGAATTTCACTTGTCTAAATCCAGGCCTCTGGTTCAGCAAAAGTGTCTATTTTTTACTTTCTTTGCTGGATTAACAGTGACAGTAACAACTCCTAATTGATAGTTGAGTAGCAGCTTGCTGAATGCATGCCCGGCAGCTGCCTGGGTATAGCTAGCTGCTGTGGTTCTGCTGCTGGTGTGGATATAAATGAAACAATAGACTTTCTTGCCAGGCTTCAGCTATCTGTATGGGGAAAGTATACACAAATGAGTGTATTGTATATTATGGAGGTGGGTCAGCCAAAGCAAAAAGAAGTGCTTCTAAAAGAAATATTTCTAAAGATACAGCATAGCTGCTGTTTAGACACCTGAAGTCTGATGATGTGAGTAGGGAATTCTAACTCTGACACAGTTAACTCTTAGTATTTGTTATTATTTTGTGACAGTTTTAATCATAACTGGTGATAGCAGTATGTAAAATCATAAAATCTTCACCTGGCTTTTTCATGGGTCCAGTGATACTCTTACCAGATTTGGAGGTGAGCAAAGATTGGCACTAGTGTTGGCCTATGTAAACTGGCATCTGGCTAAGTTCAGCTGGAGGTAAGTACTTTAAGGCAGACTTACAGAAAAACAGGGTTAGAAGGGCCTCTCCAGAGTCATCTGATCCACCTGCTTCCTTTAGGGAAGGCTGAGATATTCCCATGTCATTCCTGGCAGATGTTTGCCTGATGTGTTTTTAAAGCCTTCCAACAATGGAGGCTCCAGGCTTTCTCCTGCAACTAGATACTTTTGACTCTTTAGTTTACTCGCAGTTTTCTTCCCTATATTTAAAAGGAATTAAGCTTTATTGTGAGAAAGTTAACAGCATTCCAAGTATGCTACACTTAGTTGGTTACTACGCTAAGTTGGAGAGGAATGAGAGGCTCTGGGTACATCTTTGCCAATTTAAATTACGCAGTTTTATTCTTGGTTAAACAAGCCAGATGTTCCACAGAGCTTGCTTATCTTAATGTATGGAGCAATTTTCAAGGACACTTAGCAGGCAGCTGCGCTGTGAGGCAGAAGCAGCCCTGGGATTACAAGCAAATTCACCTTGTGAATTGATCTAAATGTGACCTGGCCGAAAAGTCATGCTCAAAGTCAAAGGATCCAGCCCCTTGTGATCTGGGTGCCCAGCATGCACGCTGCTGGCTGAGCTCTGTGCGTATACAAGTCATGGCGTGGGTAGGTGATGAAATCTGCTACCAGAGGGCAGTGCATAGGATTGCTGCCAGCAGCTCGCTTTTTTTCTGTGTGTTCAGGTGTTGGGGCCCATCTACGCAATGGCCCTGCTGCAGGTGAGGGGGCTGGGACCTGTACAGGCTCCTGCCTGTCTCCTGCAATTGCTTCCCTTGCAGTTTTACATGAAATGATACTTTTTCACATTCAGATTACAGAACAGTAACAAAATCAACCAGCAAATACCCTTGTTCTTCTGCAAGATCTCAACACTTATTTTCAAGTTTATGACCCACCTGGTAACATGCCCAGGCCTGGACTGCAAATCCCCTCTGCACTGTCTTGTTTCTGCAGAACATACGGACATCTCTGTTCCTCCTCACTCCTATCCTTTGCAGGTGGTGTCTCCAGAAAGTTCATTGGGAAAACAACATTTTTGCCATGGAAATTTGAACATTTCATGGTGTGTGTGCAGGTACAGTGTGGTGATAGTGAGCTCACAGACAGATTTGCTCTTGTGTAGAAGAGTCTCTCTTCATTTCTATTCCAGTGGTGAGCCTTGCACCTCCAGCTTGAATGGCCACACTGGGTGGTTTTTGGTAGAGTTTGAATCACCAGAAAGATGCCTGAGATTGTTGTCTTCAGTGTTAATGGAGGAAGGAAGTACTTATCTGAGCACCTGCTTTTCCACAGTATATGATTTCTTTGTATTTGCTTTCATTAGATGACTTGACATAAAGATAGGGCATTCTCCTTCAGCATGGATTCCTGGAGCTGAATTGTTATCAGCAGCAGAATTGCACAGGGATGTACATGGTAGAAGAACAATAGATCCATTATGACCTACTAACATTGTAATCTAATTTAGGTTTTACAAAGACCTACATATTAACATCCAGCACGGTTGGATAGCTGAATGTGTTTTTATAATAAAAATGTGTTTTTATTATTAAAAAAAAAAAAGACAATTTGTAATGGAATTATTTAAATTTATTTAAATTGCTGTTTCTGACTGATACAATGTTTTGGTTGAACAGATCTTTCTTACCTATACTGCTTAGCCAAGATTTGTTTGATTTTGATTTTTTTTTAAATTGATGTTCTTATTTAAGGTTAAAAAGATTTAAAAGCATACAATGATGAAAAACTTCTTTTTAATTAAGGAATGCCTCCACAGTCTTTTTCTTGAAGCACTGAAGACATAGAAGAGCCTTAATTTATTCATAATGGCCTAGATTAAGGGTAATGGTGTAACTGCAGTGATCAGTCATGGCCTATATCACAAGCTGAACAGCTCACAGTCTCTAATGCATTTCCCAACACAGCTGCAATGGGAGGTGGGATGCTCTGTTGCTTCTATTTTACAGGTCGGGGGACCTGAAGGCACAGCTTAAACAGCCTTCCAAATGCCCTGGCAGGATTTTCGTGACAGAGCAAACGGTTTGGGTAACTGAAGCTGAGTTCCTCTCTTTCCCTGTCATCTGACTGAAATCCCATAGGAAATTGGTGCACTTGCACACATGGGCTAGATCATCCATACTCTGCTCTTACCCTCCTTGGAGGTGGTGGGAATCCGTCCATTTATGTAGCGGCTTCCTCATTGTTCTCACAGATTCCTCTCCTTTCCTGTTGAAGATGTCTCCTATGGGCATACTTTCTAAGATATTTAAGTGAGTTGGAATAAAGGTACCCAGAGGAGATTCAAAGATCAAGTTAGCTTTGCTTGTTTAACTGTCATTTAAATGAGCAACATAGATTCCTGAGTCAGACAGACAATTTAATAACACTTCTTGCTCATTGTAATGAAAATCTGAATACTGGTCCTTCAGATAGATCTCTGTTATGCATGCGGTGTGACAGCTGGTTCTTTCTTCCTTTCCAGGAAGGAGGAAATTTTGTTTGTTTCTTTTTTGCTATTAGATTCTGGGTAGATGAGCTGTCTCCTTGACTGCAGGCAAACCACATTTACCCACTAACTTCAGTTGCTTAATTAAATCATTTGAATTTTCTAATTTCATTGTGCCAGTTGATATGCTTTAATCCATTTTTTTTGTTCCAGCTGTTTAAAGACACATCAATAATGATACCTTTTACATAAGTTTTGCTTTCACAGTGTTCAGTGTCAAAATTCTTAATGCAATTTTAAATAAGCTGTTATGACTACTGAGGAGGTTGCAGTAAATGCAATGACAAAAAAATGTGGGCAGTTTTTAAAAAGAAAGGAGCAACTGCTCATGACCAAATATGTATGAAATTAAGTAGATCCTAGCATCATATCTTAATGTTAGCCACTCTTAACAGCAGGTAGATGTTACATGGTAAAGGTACAGAGTTATTTCATGACGTGGTCAGAAAAGCCCTTGAATTTCTTGTTGATATATTAGATGTCTTAGCTGTACACTTCCACTGCTCAAGGAAAATCCAACATTTCATGCAGATGCTTGCTAGCCAGAACTAAACTGTCAGAATATCTGCCTAAGGTACATGGTATTGTGTGCCTATTCTCCATTGGAAGTACCACACTTCAATTATTCCCCAATTACTCAATAGTGGAACTAATTTCCTTCTTCTAAGATTCTAAAAATCTAAATTGATTTTTAGATTTGCCTTTTCTGATCTAAGTACTTTCTAACATCTAACAGCTGTCTTTTTCTGCTTTGCACTTTGTATAATCTATTACTCTTCTGTATAGAGCTTGGATTTGCTTTTCAGTTTGGTTTTCCACACTCATTTTGCTTTTCATTTGCATGACTTTCGTGTCCTCAGAGGTACAGAGCATTAGAACATTCAGCTTTGTTAATAATTTTATATAGAGAAGAGAGGGGGTGAGAAGAAGTGAAAGGATGAATTTAAGGTCCAATTGTAGACACAAAACTACGCAAGTAGTAGAAATTCTTGCTTTCATGTACTGTGATAAATAACTGCAGCAACCCTTCTGAAGTGCATAAAAGAACTGGGTACTACCTATAATCATCAAATTAGAAAATACATTAGGTTTTGGGGTGTTTTTTCTTTTCATCTTTAATTATGATTGAAGTAATGTGAACTAAAACAATTGTTAATTATGTAATATGGTCAAAACATGTATATATTTACCAGTGCCTTAGAAGACAAGCTTTACTGAGCAAGCCTTCTGTAGTGCACAGACATTCATATCAAGTTTGAACAAGAAACATAACTAGACTTTACTCTGTGAGAGATGGCAGTTACAAAACTGGAACAAACATAATAGTGTTTCATGTGCCCTGCAGAACCAAAGTAATTACAGGAATGTTCCTTAAAACATAAGGAAATGGGTGGCTCCTCCAATAAGAGACTCCAAATAGCTCCTACTAAATTGGAATTGGTAGGAGTACGTAATGCCAGAAGACAATGGTAATAGTTAGTTTGTTAGTATAATGCAAAAGGTCTCCATTGGCTCAGAAGGGAAAATTATGTGAAATGCAGTGCATGCATGTAGAATTGGAGGTCTTTTGGAGAGAAGGTATAGCCTTTAGCCTGATGATACTGAACTGTGTCTACATGGTTGGTTGCAGTCATGCACAAATTCCCTCTGAAAGTGCATTCAGCTGCCTGGACACAAGCCAGCTCCAGTTCAAAAGCATATCTGTGAAGCCCAGTCCAGATCGCTCTGCCTCTGAGCATGGCATATTAACTTGAGCACAGTGTCACCCTAACAAGGTCACACGAGTTTTCAGTTTGGAGCTGGCTGGAGGCCCATTAGATTGGTGTGCTGGCAAAGGGAGCTCATATCTGCTTACTGTAGCTTGCTTGAGCGCATCCACCGTAAGTTAGCAGGGTGCCAGAACTGGATGAGCATCCATGAATGTTGCTGCTCAGAAATAACGTACCCGAAACTTCTTCTAAATGGAAGTGCTTTAATTAAACATACTTGTAAATTACTTGTGGACTGGATCATTGAAATAGCTTTAAAGGTCATGGAAATGGATGTTGATCGCTTTTACGAACTTAAAGGAAGATTAGCATATACTTAGGGTATTGCCAGGTCAGCCCTGTAAAGTGTAGAGTGAGCAGTCACACCTCACCTGCAGGACAGTTTTACAAGGGCTGCTCTGAAAGTAATGTCTCCTATTTTATGATGCTGGCCAGTGATGTCAGAGGCAGATGTTTGTGGTATGGAAGTAAAGGTTAAACCTTCCCACCAGTAACCCACTACATGTTGCTGCTGTGTGACAGATGGTAGCAGAGGGGCACTCTGACAAATGGTGTCTGAAATGGAGTGTGAATGAAACAAAGTTGTGTTGCTGAATTCCTCCATGTGGAAAAAATGACACCCACTGACAGTCACTGACACTTGCTGAAGCATTATAGAGACCAAACAGTGGATGTGTGCACAGTGAGGTGGTGGGTGGTACATTTCAAGAGTGGTGACAGTGACAGTGGGTCACCTTCACTAGTGAATTTTTTTAGAAGGGCAGCATGCAGGCACTTGTTCATTGCTGATGAAAACTCGTAACTACTGTTGGCGACTGTTGAAAACTAGTGTTCTGTAGCTGAGAATGTGCTCTATCAAATACTGTTAATGTGCTCTCTCTGTCTGTTGTATCTGGTTCCATGGAAATAAATAGGAGACATTACTTTTGGAGCAGTCTATGTACCAGTCAGTCCCCAATGAACTGCCTCTGACACCATCCCTCCGTGCCTGTGTGGCTCAGCATCAAATCACTACACACTTACTAAGGGGCAACACAATTCAGGTGTGCCTCAGCTCACTGCTTTTGAGTCCCCACCTGCCTTAGGCATTGGTCTGGAACAAATAGAAGTTTCTTAAATCTGAGCTGAGTAACACCACAATTTATCTTGACATTATCTGTTACCTTTTTTTTTAACTTAATTTTATATGGCAGATGTGCATTTTTGTTTTATCATTTCACTTTTCCTCTTCTAAGGTTCTGATGGCCACATAAAACCTACCACAAAAACTGAATATTGAGTACTGCAGTATCAGAGAATGAAATATTTTGAGTGGAAATGACCTTGATATTTTCCAGACATGTTAGCATGAGGACTTTTCTCTCAGCTCACTTTAATAAAATAAGAGTGGAGTGTATCTACGAATCTACCTTTGACATATGATATTGCAGAAGAGAATGAAGATTGACTAACGGGAAGGAGCTCCACATTTTCCAGCTTTCATACCTCATCAGTGCATTTTCTGATGACCTTTAACTGTGACAAATGCTGCTTGATAAGAAGTCAAAAATAGGGAAGTATAAAACTATTTATCTTATTCTGAGGGGTAATCTGTAAAATCCAGGCAAAACCTTAGTCATAAACTGTGCTTATGGTATCTTAGTAGTTAGGCAAAAAAAGACTGTTCTCCAGTATGGGATAGTCTGCTACACATGCTATGATGGCACACACCACGTGTGGCCACTTTCAGAATTACTACTATGGAGTAGCATTTTGTCCTTCAGTAAGAAATATTCCTTGAGGAGCAGAAGATGAGGCAAGACAAGAATTCACATAATCTTAAGTTACACATTTTTCTATAAATAGAGTGCCAATTAAAATGAAAAAAAAAAAAATAGAGCACCTATTAAATCTGCCATGGATTTCAGTGGGAACAGAAGTGGGTCATAGGTCTGCGTAGAAACCCTCCAAAATAATGAAATTTTATGCATGGCAGTGCCAGCACAATGCCCCAGATTCTCCAGCAGGTTTTGTACTGTTCTTTTTCCACATAGATTTGAGTTCCTGCAGTGACTCTTGATACAATAATGTTCATATTTATAATACATTTCAGCAAAAAGTCCTGATTAGCCTGGTGTTCTGGATATTGGCATGTCTCTGTGGACAAATTTTATCAGCTCGTATTATTTATGTCTTACCTACAAGCACAGAAGTTGCATAGTAACCAGCACTCATTGACATGTTTACTGTGTATCACTGCAGCATAGTGAAAGTGAGGAAAGATGCACTTAAGTTCTGTCAAATTAAATGTAAATTAAATGTACAGCTTTTACATTAAAGTCTTTTATGTTGCCAATGCAGAGTGTAATGGAGGGATAAAGGAATCATGCCTACACCTGCATGAGAGGAGATGGAACAGTATTACCAGCTAGTTAGAGTGACTAAGATGTTGAAGAGCCAGAAATTGGTCTGGCACTCCTTATACCACACTCTGGCAGAGGTTTCTTCCATAAAACAAAGCTCAAGGCCCAGTTCTGGAGTATCCAGTTTTGCTCTTTATTGTTTTTTCATTATAATAATTTGTTCCAGACAGGATTAATTAGTAAACATTTTGTGATGCAACCAGAAGCACAGGTTATGTTTCACATACAAATAAATATGTTTGTAAAGTACGTACAGCCTACACAAAAAGTAAAATGGACTTAGGTTGAAACAATGACATGTTCTCCACTAAGTGAGAGCATTCAGATTTGATTAAGACACTTAGAAGTCATGAAAGCTCATTACAAGATTTGAAAATATTATAGTAAGTCTTACAGAATTATTTCAATCTACTCAGTTCTGATGATCATATACAGGTGTGACTGCTGTGGTAGCTTGATAGAAAATGACTGTAATTCAAGTAATTAATATCTCAAAATTTTAGGTTACCTAAAGGCCTCACAGAAAAATCATTATTCTGAATTAGTACCTGACATAAAATATTATAAACATAAAATTGTGAGCAGCTTTAAAATGTATTGTTGCCTTGGAGATACAGGAACATATGGGTTGACATGCCAGATCACATTATTGATTCCAGTCATCATTAGCAACTATAATCAATATTTTAGGTTCAAGACAGCTGCTGTTGTCTGTATCTAACCAATTGCACAACAAGACTACATCACAGAGAAAACTTTTTCCATGAGTAATCCATCCATTTATGCCTATAAATTAGATTTTACTAACCTTGTCTTGCTGCTTGCATGAACAATTCAAAGTTTTCAATTTTATGTTACCTCTTCCAAATGACAGAAAAATGCTGACTGAAACACATAGGATGGGAAGAAAGTTAAATGTAAAACAACGTATGTTCTGTGCTATTTTTTAATAACCATATATGAATAGAAGTAATTCCTGTCATATATGTGGGGCCTATTTCAGTTATAACTAATGCTACTGGAAAACTTTTCATCAGTGTGTGAAATCCCCCACCCATTAGGCTGCATTGAATAGAGCCAAGAGATTAAACAAAACAGAACTTCTCCCTAACCTTGAAAGTGCTCAAAAATGAAAGAATACAAAATATTTTCTTTGTTCGATTTCTTAAGTTCATGATTCTATTTTGTTGCTTTTGCAACAGCATCTGTTAATGGTTTTGAATTTCTCGGTATCTTAACAGTGTTTATCTGTAGGTCAACTATCAGCCAATGCAGTTGGCTTCAGTAACCCTAGAGATGAAGTTGGCTGGGAAAACATGAGGAGGAGTAGTCATGGAAAAAAGGAAATGGAAATTTCCCTTGTATTTGAAAAAGCTTTGTGCCATCTGTTTGACCTGTTATACAATGCCTCATTTTAATTAAAACGGGAAATATTTCTGTCTCCTGTATCCCATATTGTAATTCTGTGATTTTTCATTTTACTAAATATGACAAGTGGAATTTTACCAAGTTTATTGTATCATGAGTTGTTCATTTGCCTATAGAATTTGTTGTCTTGCTGTACACTGTGGTTTTGAAGAACTGTTTCTATTCCCCTCTGGAGCCCACAGATGACATGACTCCTCTGCTAGATGTACAATAAGAATAATCTCCAGAAAATACATTTGTTTTTGAGGCAGGAAGGATGTTAAATATTCTGGTTCAGGTTTCCACCAAAACCCAAGGTTGCTTTCATCAGCAAGTTAAGGACTTCTGTTGCACTGTTGATATAATGTCAGTTGTAGCATTTCTACTGATCATGAAACATCGCATGTGTATATTGCCACTTTTGTCCGTAATGACTATACAAAAGTGTATTTTGTATAGTGTCTTTTTGGGATGGAGTTTCCTCATGGCAGCTTGCTGCACTTTGTATTTGTGTTTAGGCAGTTTCGTCTGCATCTGAGCTGTGCTTGCACTTTACCAAGACTGCATCTCCAAACCACACTCGGCACGCAGAGCCAATACGCTGGGAATGAGCAAGATGTGGGAGGGTACACTGCCAGGACAACTGACTCCAATATACCAAAGGGATTTTCCATATAATGGAATGTTATGCTCAGCAGTAAAAGTTGGAGGAAAGGAGAAGAATGCAAGGACATTAATGGATATGGTGTTTGTCTTCCCAAGCAACCTCTATGCATACTGATGCCCTTCTTCCCACGAAGTGGCTGGACATCTCCCTGCTGACAGAAAGTTGGCAAATAAATTCCTATTTTTGCTTTGCATCCATGAACAGCTTTTCCTTTTCTTGTTAAACTGCCTTTATCACAACTCATTAGCTTTTCCATCTTACATTTTCCCTCTCTCCTGTTGAAGAAGGGGGTTGAGAGAGCAACTGGTGGATATCTGGAAACCAGCCAAGGTCAGCTCACCACAGTTGTCTTAAATAAGACATGTTTTAAGATAGAACCAGCATGATCTCAATGAGTGTATTTGGCATGATTAGTTGTACAAAGTTCACATCCTCATCCAAGCATAAGTACTCAGGCACTAGGGTAGCTTTTGTTCATGCAGATAATCAGTACAGGTGTAGGATTATCTCAATGTGATGCCCATTTATATAGGACACAACAATAAGGAAATGGTGCTTTTTCAATAAATGACTGTCTCTGATTTGCAAAATAAAAAATGAAAGATTTGATGTATGTCTAAGACAGTATAATTACTAGGTTTTCACATTTTTCTCTTCCACACATCCTGTTTTCAGAGTGACTCAGGGGCCCACGAGCTGTGAACACAACTGATAATCAGAAGGGTTGCTCATTTTGCTGCCAGCAGATTAGTTTATGGCCATACAAAACAGAGCTTCATACTGTATTTCCTGCAAAAACATAGAAGCAGAAAATTGTGAAAACCTACACAAGAAGCATATAGGAAACAATACTGAAGAAAATATTAATTTGAGGTTCTTACTGAACAGTTTTTCCTGTCGCTAGGAGCACGGTACATGACAAAAGGTAAAATATTGGTGGATGTTATGACTAAATGTAACTCTACAGCCAGGCCTTTCTTGAATGGTACAGTCCTGATTCACTCAGCCATGTAAAATTATAATTAGTCATGTCCCAAGCTCAGCGCAGACTTGCTGAATAGGTTGTTTATGTAAGATCCCTGTAGCATACTTAGGAGTCACCATGACATATGAAATGACTGCTAGTATCAAAAATCACACAGCTTCTACCACAAGCAGCTGTAGCACAGCTGAAGTCTTGAAGCGTAAACCCGCTGTATGTGTTGCAAGAATCATACACAGTTTCAAGATAGAATGTGGATAAATTCTGCCCTACAATATGGCATCAGTGCACCCTGTACAAAAGGTTCTTCACCATCTGAAAGATGCAGCATGTAAGTAGCCTCACCCAAAGAAATAGATGCCATGTGTTCAGCAGGATCGCAACTTTAGTAATCACCATGGGTAGCAGAAGCTCACAGATCAAGGGAATGCAGTCACTTCAGGATGAGCCCACACCCAACCTATGCAGTGACGTTGGTGCACAAGCGGTGGTGTGCAGTTTCTTTTTGGAAAAAATGATAAGCTCCTGCTTTATAATGAACAGGTGGTGCATTTTGTGGCTCAGTGTTTGTGAAGCTCTATATAGGAGCATGAAAAGCCTGTCTATAAAATGCACATTTTAGATCTTTTGCCCAGAGTCTGGTGAGTATCAGAGCTGGAAATTCATCTGGAAACAAACTTAGAAATGTTCTTTGACATTTCTTAAGGAACATATAAAAAGCAAAGCATTCAAGCGAGTGGCTTAACTTTTTTGCTGCCTGAGTGGAAAGTTCAAGCATGCAATGTCACACTTGTCTCTACAGTCATGAGTTCTCCTGTTCTGCTTCTATGGAGCACCTGGTACTGGGAGTAGAGCTGATGCATGTTATGATAACACACATCATAAATACAGTAATAATCAGCAGCAAATGAGAGTGCAGCACAGAATTTGCTCAGAAGTCTGTTGTAACATCACCCCGGTGCATCATGCCACATAACAAGGAGCAAGAGAGCAGTCAGGATTCCTATTATTGAAATTAACTGTACGTTGTTTCAATTAATTGTTCCAATTAGTCTCTCTTTCTTTTCAGTTACGCTTTTCTGTAACAGTGTCATCTGGGATGCCATGAGAAATTGAAAATGCCCTAATGGTCTGATGCTCATCAGTTAAAGAGATTTCTATTTCTAATTAGCTCCCTGAGAAGATTTTACAGTAAGAATGAGAAAATGTATAGGTGGAATGAAGAAGGAGTTGTTTTTATTGAAAGACTCGATCTACTTTAAGTGATAGCAATATTTCTGTCGGAAAATAAATAAATAAATAATAAAGTCCTTTATAGAGAAGAAAAGAGGGAAACAACTTGTTTGTTTCTACCTAATTCCTGCTCTTAGGAGCTATCTTTCACAGTGATTTGGTAGATAGGGTGCAAACAGCACAACCACATTAAGTCACATTAAAATTATTGAAGTTTTTTTCTTAATTCAGTTTGTGACATACCATTCCTGGTTTTTAATCAACAATACAATTCCAACAAAGACTGAGAAGAAAACAGCCAAGTGCCAATCTGTATGTTTCTGAGTTTATATTGTGCATAATATTTTTAAATGGGGAACTGAAATCTAAGATGCGTTGCCAAAAGGCTGTTTTTCTCTACTGATTTTTATTCACACTGGGAGTTCACATGGTGCTAAAAGCAGTTTCTAGCAGTTGTTTCCCCTGAGGCTGCAAATGCAAAAGGACAGAAAGCTCTGCCTAGGAGCAGAGCCGGGCAGATGCTTTCTGCCACAGCCTATCACCATCTCCAACTCCAGGTGTAAGTGTCACACAGTCCTGATTTGCTAAGATTTCAAAATACCAGTTTTCAATAAATTTTTGACTGTGGTACGCGTCCTACACCTTAACTTGACCTCCAAATCCTGCGCTTTAATAAAGAATTCCTTTCTAAGAGCTTATCCACAAATGCAGGTATTTGTGGCTATCTCTGGGGTTAGCTCATCAATTACTACACCTTTCTCCATGATTTTCAGTCAACAGGAGTGTGCAAGATGCTGTGGGGTATTTTTCTGCTCAGCCTCCATTAGGAATGCTGAGACAGATCAAAGTTATTTGGCTGTTGATTTGCTTCACCTGGGGTGATCCAAGGTATTTTGTCATGTGAAGTTGACAAAAAAGAGAGAAATTCACCATCTTGTATATGAGCTGTATTATGCAGGCATCACACGAAGCCTTCCTCAGCCCTCAAGTTTATTTCAGCAGAATGACAACCTAAATGCCTAGTTCTCCTGTCTCACTTCTTGCTTTTGCCTAAGATAATAACTTCACAGAAGTCACTACAGATTTGGACACTGGGTTACTTTCTCTGTTGTAGATTCCTATAAATGAATGTGTATCTATATATGCAATCATAAATATATATGTATATATGTATTTATGCATTATATATATGTAGGTATGGATATATGCCTCTTAACAAAGTTGTAAGATAAATGCCACTGCAGTTTTGCTTATACTTAACCACAACTCTTCAGGAGTAAGATTCTGCATTCTCAACCTTTTTTTGTCATAGGCTTCTGATACTTGTGGATCCTTTCAGTAAAAATAGGTTAAGCAGCACTTGCATAGTCTGTTTTTGAATCTAATTAAATTTATCCTCTCCACCACAGCAATTAAGCAGCCACAAACTTAGTGTTTTTCATGCCTCCATACTGACAGTGTGATCCATTTGATAAGTTCAAACATAGGAGGGGCATCAAAATCAGCTTTTTGGTAGATTATCCACTCAGTAAAATATTTTTTTAAGGTAGTGTTTGTACTTCTGACATAAGTGTTGTTCAAACACTAGCTCCCTCTTATTCAGTCAGATGAATAGAGCGGAGTACCTTATTTGGAAAAGAGCTCAAAAACTGTAATATGAATTTGCTGAGTCCTGTCCTACCAGTGGAGATTTAAACAGAGCCACTAGTGAGCTGTACAGAAGTGTACGCCATCTTCTTTCCTGCCAGTTTATGCTACTTTCATGTGTTTTGGGGGGAATGAGGAGAAAGATTACATTAGAACAAAGCAGCTTTTGGCAAATGGCTCTCAAATCACAGCTTCTCAAAAACCAGTCATGCAGCTCTCTGTTTACGCAGTGTTCCTGTTGTGACGATACAATGGTCCTGTCCATGAGCAGTGTGCAATTTCACAATAGTCTTAACTCCCAGACTGTGCATTCCTGCCATCTCTTTTGTGCTGGTATTAGCAACTACGTGGTGGTACTGTGAAAATGCAGCTTTTATATTTGCTTTTTTTTTTTTTTTTTTTTTTTTGGTGGGGTAACCATTCAGTTCAGCAACATTAGTGAGCATTCCACATTGCTCATGCTTATGCTGATTGTGAAACCTGCCACTAGCTGGGAGGATAAGAAAAGGATGTGTTTAAAAATACAGCAAGCCCAGCAAGCCCATATTTGCACTCTTCTTTATCCTCTACTGTGCATGAGAGAAGAGAACCAGTCAGAAGTATATCAGTTAGAAAGGTACGTGAGCTGCCTGTGCTATTGGGGCATGCTGTTGCTCTCTGCTCCTCCATTTTCAATACCTTCTCTCTTGACTGAAGTGCAAGTCATTACATATTTCCAACTAGCACTTCTCAAGTGTCCCTTCTTCTCCAAGTTCATTTTCTGTTTAGTGGCTATTTATTCCTTCTTTGTTTTAATTCTGAAACCCTTAAATTCTTACAATGTTTGTAAGAATCTAACTGCATTAAATAGGATTGAACAGCAGCTCTTTCAGGGATGATGAAATACCACTATATGCTTTTACTAGTCAACACGCCATGGTAAAGTTTCTGGTAGCAGGTAAACAAAACTCCATTAAACATATGAGCTAGTTACACACATCAATTCTTGAGCATTTGAGACATGCTGTCATTGGTAAACTTTGTTTGTCTTAACCTGATGGGTCAAATGCACTTTTTTTTTTTTTTTTTTTTTTTTTTTGGAGAAATACCTATTAGAGATGTGAATAGTAGTACAATAAATTCAAAACCACCTCTGTGTTCTATAGGATAAGTAGCTGGACTGGAACTGGAACTTGGGACTCTGACAAGAAGTAGTCAAGTGTAACCCTGTAAGGCACCTATGTTAACAACACATGTTATTTTTAGAAGTGTTAGAAATTATGACTTATTTGTCAGGCAATATAAGATACAGCCTGCACATTTCTAAGTGTGGTAAGCTACAAAATAATATCATGCAACTCTGGACTGTTCATTTCTAGCTTCTCAGACCAGATCCACGACTCACCCCAGGGGGATAGGAGACTCTGCAATAAGCAAGCAACCATTGCTTTAATATTTAACACCTGCTGATGAGCTGTGAGGACCTACTGTCCAAATGGCTATTAAAGAGCTGCAGAGAATGTTTTAAGAAATGATATAAAATAGACATCTTAGGTTTAATTAAAATCTTCACTAAATTTTTGAACTGTAGGCTGCTGAGTTCCACTGCACTGTACTAAGTTATTTAAACCTACTACTGGTTGTTCAGTTCTAGCATTCGCAGTGGTTGTTGGGCATTGACCAGGAACTGATTATAAAAATACTTTTATCTTACTGATTCAGCTATAAAATGTTTATCTTCTCAGATGATTCACTGCAAGCCTTCAGAACCAGGAGCTACAAATTATTAACTTTCAGAAAAATGGTTTAAAATATATGGTTGAAAGGAGCAGTACTGAGATACTGACAAAACAGATGATCAGCCAAGAGGCTGTGAGCCTTTGTAGTTGCCTTTCTTTATGTGAATCTATATCAGACCCTTTTGAGCCAATATCTCAGCACTGGCTTCTTTTTGTTATTTCTCTCATGATGCAGCTATGTGGAAATAACTAACATTTGCAGGACAGCAGACCCTTGCAGAAGAGTAAACTTGGATGGTTTGGAGCTAATGCTAATAGCTTCCCAAAAATTACAGAGCAGTCAGGGTAAGAAGCAACAACTGGGGAAATTTAACCAGAGTGCAGCAATTTCTAGCATAGAAGACCATAGTGAAGCTGAAACAACATCAGAGTTTCTCTCACTTTTACCAAGAACTAAGGACAAGTCTAGCAGCAGTCTGGATGGAGAAAAACTAAAACCAAAGACGGACTATAAACTGTGACTCCTGACCTCCTGGGTGTGCCCAGGAAACCACAGCTGCATCTGGAAGCTGAAGCAGAGCATGGGGCTTTTCTTCTAAGGCGTACAATCAGCTGAGCTATGGAGTTAAAAATCAGTGTAATTGAGAATCAGGCATAAACAAATTGATCCAAAAACTTTGAAAAGGTACCTTGTATCTTCACATCTTTGTTTTTGTTTGTTTATTTCTTTTTTACAGTGATATATAATCTGATTTGTGATACCCAGGCTGTTAAAGTAGTCGCTAACAATGATTAGAGCTAATTTGAGGAAAAATCTAGTCATTAGTTTTCCATTTTGTAAGGTTTACATTACATAGATTGCTTGTAATATAATTCTAACTGGTAGGATAAATTAATTCAGTAATTAAGTACCTCTCTGGAACAAGTGGACCTATGAGTATTCCCAAAGCATACGGTTCAAATTAGTTCTGATCAAGTCATAGTACCTGCACTTGCCTCATGTAGTGGCACTTCTAATCACCCAGAGCATGGTTCAGTGCCTACACCATACAGCTTATCTTGCTAGATATCTTCAGTATAAACCCTAAAAGCAGCTGAAAATGCCACTGAGAATAATTAACTAACACTACTAGCTCCAAACATTTTTAGGGTCTTTGTGTTTAATTCTCTGTCAGCAGACTGGAGACAGCATTTCTTGTGGATCTGGAGTTAAACAAGCTTCAAGGCTCACAATGATAGCAGATACTGCTCTACTTCAGTCATTAGTTTTTATTCTCCTTCCTCTAAAGCTGCAAAGGGAAGTGCTGTTTTCAGTGCTTTAAGCAGCCAGGATATTCACCCCACAGTTTAGATCACTTAGATTACCATCTGCTCCTGACCTCTTCAGCCCAAGGATTCAAGCCTAGGCTGTGGGGCTGTGGTGAGACATCTTTGCTTAACAGTAGTGCGATGCTGGGTAATCAGTCTACAGCTACACAGCTAGATTGTAGTTTGTATAGAGAGCACTGATCTTCCAAGTGAAAAATCTTTTCTGATTTCAGTAGTATGAGGTAAAACAATATAGGCAGAGAATCAAAATAAACAGGGGTGTATGAATGGTCTTCGCTACTGTTAAGCTTTTTATTTCTGTAAAAGAAATGGAGGTGCTATTTACTGCGTTTTGAAGGATATCACCCTGCAGTTGAATGAAGGTGCTCTTACAGTGCTGTGAAAGTTTATCTGTGCTAGATAGAGCATAGATAATGCTTTGTAATCTCTATGCTAGAGTAATAAAAGCAGGGCACACCCAGTGGCATGGGCTCTAATGTGCGATAGCAGGTCAGATGTAAGCTGTTCGGGGAACTGTGCTGTACATTCTTTCTGAACTGTAGCCCATTATGTTGCTTGCTAAATGCATAAGTGATCGCACTAGTTAGCTGTAAATATTCTTTATATCCTTTGGGAATGGGATAGCAGCACATAGAATTTTGAATATCCATGTAGAGGGATGGCAACTCAGTAGGCCTAGGAGGATCTGTCTTGCTTCTAATTTGGCTAAATTTATTTGGTAGGCAGCTAATATGTCAGGTGTTTGTGACTATGCAGGAACTGTACCTGAAGGTCTGCTTCCTGTTTAATTAAACTGAAAGATTGTTGATATTAATCACTCATATTAAACTCCAAAGGGTTTGGTAGACCAACTAGTATCTACAGCGCTTTTCCAGCAAAGTGTGAACATTTGCAGTACAATTGCTTTCTCATAACACTGGCAATTTAAAACATCACACAATCATGATTGTCTCTGATCCTTATCTTTCCCAAAATTAACACAGCAACTCCAGTCCTTTTGGTTGCAGGGCATTGTATTCCTTGGTTCAGGACATCTGCTGAAGTCCCCTGCATAGACCAAGTAAGAATCTGAGTACCAGAGGAAGTTTTGCTACATGTTGTGTATCATCATGATAATGGAACAAGCATCTCTATTTAGTAGTATCTGCTGCTGACTTGTTGCACAGCATTTCCAACTTGCTTCTTAAATATGCAAAGGACATTCACAGGGCAGACATTTAAAATGTTTTAAATGGGTAGAAAGACAAGGAAAACCTGAAAATGGCAGTGGCTTACCCACATAAATCAGATTTTTAAAATCAACAAGAGAAAATACTAAGAAAGAAAAGTAATATAATGAGGTAGTAAGCACTTTATTAATGGAAGTGCTACCATAAGCTCCTGTAGTGTGATACCATTTATAAGAATGAGAAAATCACACAGTAAGTGATGCTTTTTAATTTTTTTTTCTCAAATAAGAAATGAGATTTGAAACCAAAATGGGTTTTGGAACCTGGAAACAGAGATTGCTTCTGTGCTCGAAAACCTTACACATTCAAGACGATATTCTCAGCTTGTGACCTCATAATGTAGCACCTGATGCTTGCAGTCAACAGAGTGAGGAGGAGATGAGTACTTTGCAGAGGACCCATTTGCAAATACAGTCAAGAACATGATGGACGTTGCTCACTCTGTGAGGACATTCAGAGACACAGACAGTCTTGATCTTGAGAAAATACTAGGAACTTTGTTCTCAAGTTACAAATGAAAATCAAGTTACAATAAGATGTTCACAGGCAGTGAATAGGCAGTGTTTGTCGCTTGCTTGAAGACTGCCAAATCAAGAACTGCTGTGTGTAATTCTTTGTGAATAAATGATGTGTGGTAAACAAAGCCTGCCCTCTCAGAAGGTATCTATCCTACAGACATATTAGCCAAAGGAGATTATTTTTATGGACAAATTTCTGACTCCATTATAAGCTCATCTGCTCAGCTAATGGAGATCCTGGAGCTCATTCCAGTGAAACCCATAAATCTACAGCTTGAGGCCAACGGCCAGTCATGGGCTAGTTCTGCCAGATGCTATGTGCCCTTGCCTTGCAGGTCACAGCACTGTTGCACTGAGTTATCTGGTAGAAAATCCGACACAGCACTTCAGCCTACTACATTCCTGCTTGTAAAAATCTGCTCTGGAACCTCAGAATGTTAGGTTTTCCTCTCTAAACTCATCTGGTCCAACACCTACTCAAGCAGGGCTGCCAAGAGCAGGCTGACCAGGACCACATCCATGTGAAGTTTGAAGATCACCGAGGAGATTTGACAACATCTGGGTAGCCTGTGCCAGTGCTCCCTCTGCCCTTTGTGCAGTAACAAAGTGCTTTCTGCTATTCAGAGGGAGCCATCTGTGTTTTGGTTTGTGACCAGTGACTCTTGTTCAGCCTCTGTACAACACTGAAAATGTTATGGCTCCATCCTCTTTGTGCTCACTCTTCAGGTGTTCACAGGCATTGATGAGACACTCCTAAGCCTCCTCCGGGCTAAACAGTCTCAACAAATCCTCCTCATTAGAGCAAAATGATTCCACTTCTATGCACAGAGGTGTCTTTAGCACCGGGTGAACAAACTCTCCCAAACTCTGGAAAGGGCTGTGAAATCTCTGATGATCTCTGATGGTAAGGTGCTCCTCATTTATATACAAAATATCCCCAGCACTTACAGAATAGGGAACATTTTTAATGAGTTTCTTAAAATTTCCTAAAAGCTATGAGACTCTGCAATTAACAATATTTCTGTAGTGTCTCATTCCAGACCAGGGTCCCCTGTTGAGTATCTTTTGTTTTCATTTGTCCATTGCCTGTATAGGGCTGCATTGCCTTGAGAAATTGCCTAGGCAGATGGTGGACTGAAAAATACCTTCTGAAGCATGCTTCTTCTTTATAAATTGTTTGGTCCACATAGTAGCTGCGAGCTATACAAGAAGCAAAGCTGTAAGTTGTATTCTGAAAGTGACTGGAGTTCAGCAGATAAAACTGAGCAAGATCTTTGTCTACTTCTTACATCCCGAGAAACAGTATAGTTTGGTACAGTCTGTGTTGAGCCACAGATACAATGAATTAAAGTAATCCAGCTCAAAAGTTCTCATGCCAGGGTCATTGTGACCATTGCTTATCTGGGGAGAAGAGTTGACTCTTGCTTGGCTGGAGGTGATAAAAGGCCTTCTTCCAGACTTAATATAAGCAGCCTGAGGGCTTAACTTGATGTACTTTGAAACATGCTGTATGGAGGATAAGGCCTGTCATTTGAACAGTTCTTCAAAGGATTTCTACCCACTAATCAGCAGTACTTCAGCCATACTGGCTCCTCTTGAGATCAGCCTCGGAGGCATACTGAAGTCTTATGGGAGATTACTGGTGATGAACACACTGTAGTATTTACTGGCAGCAGCAATAGATCCTGTTGAGCTCCATTATTGAAAGGCCTGAAGCAATCCTGGCTGTGCTCCCTCTGGGACTAGTATTTAGGTCTTTGCATACAAGGGCAGTATCTGCCTACATGACAGTATGCTGCTCAAAATCTGAGTTATGTTCCCAGGCAAGCTGTTGGTCATCTGCATGGAACTGAGAAGGTAGTCACAGCCAGCAGCAAAATGATGCTCCCTGCAGCAAAGGAGAACTAAGGCTATTAATGCTCCTGAGGCCTGGCTTGTTCTTGTCACATCTGTTCCAGGGGATGCACATATCTATTCCTAACACAGCTTGAGAAAGTCCAGCACTGCAAGATATGTGGTAGTTTTCCGCACCAGCAAGGGTATGTTGTTCCTCTCCCAACTCCTCTGGAATATCTCATTCCTTAAGCGCTCATCATTCACCATTTACCTTTCAGGTTCCCCATAGCTGCTTTCATTGGTCAGCCTGGCAGTCCCAGGGGAGTCTTGTGTATGTTCAGACCACTGACATTCTGCAACTCTCACCATGTATGACATTTATTGCTTACAGGTAATGTCATAGTATTTTGTTTTTTCAGCATGTATTAATTTACTGGACTGCCATTTCCTCTGCTATGTGAGGCACCATTTTCTCTCCACGTCGAAGTTCTGGGAATGGAAACTGCAGCTCCATCGTATACTGCTCTCCTTTTTCCTGTATTGTTCAGGAGCACAGGGCTAGAGATGGCTTACCTCATTTCTAAGCAATAACAGGATTTATCAGTCAGACTGAGCAGCTGGACAGAACAGGGGATGGTACAAACAGACTTAACCATGGAAATAAAGTTAATTCTCTTTGTTTTTTTTTTTTAAAGGGGGGTTGTTAATTGTTTAAACAACATATTCTCATCACTTCATGCAGCAAATCGGTATAGCAGGGGGGATGACTTTTAAATTTAATGCTTTCAGTTCTTTCTCAAATACTTAACAATCCAATCAGTGTTTTTTGAAGAAACATTGTCTATTCTTGCAGGGAGAGTGGCATTTGTTCAGCTTCTTCTGGCTATGAACAGTGAACAAAACTTACCATACAACTCCGATAATTATAACATAGTATGTTGATTTCTACAGTGCCAGTATGCATGGAAAAGGGGAGTATTTTGTTTAGCATACAGATGATTCTTACTGCAGGTATCTGTAAGGCAGTAGAAGTGTCCTCAGTATGCAGTGTGATTTTCCAGCATGAAAATCTCTTGGGGATTTAAGAATAGTCATTTGCATTTTGCAAATATGAAAAAACAGCAGTGGACAATACTCACCTTAAAAATGACAGGAGAAGAAGAGGAGGAAACAGACAAAGTGCTTTCCCTTTGCAGTTACATTCAGATGCAAAGGTGTATTTTAGTACCTTTCCAGTTAAGTTCCACAAAGACTATATGGGATCTTTCTTTATGGAAGAAAATGCATAGCATACTTCAAAATAATTATTGTGCATAAAAAGGAAAATAATTTCACTTTGGAGGAGTTGGAAAGACAAGTGGGTATATATGACAATCTTAGTTTTTGACAATCTTCTTTGAGTTTCACTTGCTTTATTTTCTAAGATGAGTTATGTTCACTTCAGAGTATCTACTGTAGCCTTGCTTCTCCCAATCAACTGAGATGATCAATACAAAATAATTTGAGAAGTAAGAAATAGCACAACTAAATGCAAATACTGTAACGTTTGTTAAAGGCTGTGGCATTTATTTTGATCTTCTTGAATGGCACAGGATACTTTCAACAGAACATATGTCAACCACAACATCGGCTCACTGGACTCCAGTGGAAACCACTTAAGGGGAGATTTGTGTTATTCATCTTATTAGTATTTTGTGAGACACCCTATGGTCTGAAATGTTTGAGAAACATTATTAAACATAGCTGAAATTCTACTCTATGACAGTCTTTGCATCTACTCATTCAAGACAGACAGGCATAGAAGGGCATTTTCACTATTACAGCTGAAGGAATTCCTTCAAGTACAGTACAGCTAAATGGACACAGGCTTTGCATGTAGGCAGCGTGTTAGCTAGTTACAGTGGTTTGAAAAAGAGAAATGCAGAAATGCATTGGTTATTTTTATCCCATTCAGAATCTGATAGTTCTCAATACACAGGGATTATGAAGGGATTTTTGGACTGATGATTAAAGCACATGGCTTGCTTCCTGAACCTGAAAGGGGTGACGGAAAAAAAAAATCATACAGGAATGGGGAAGATGTGCAAAGATAAAGCAAATGGTAGCTCCTTTCAGAGAGAAAGAAGCTCTGCCAGTTGTTCTCCATGATGCTGTTCTTTCTTCTGAGTGTTAAATGTAAGTGCGCTTTTATGCTCAGCAAGGTAGGACACAGCAAACCACAGTTAACAAAGCAGGATTATTTGGGAGCAAAACATTATAAGGTATGTGAAGCTGATCACAGGCTACTAGACACCATTTCTTGGCCTGAGTGGACTCTCTGTATTGAGTAAGTTTTCTTATTTCTACTCTTTCGTGTGCTAATTTTTTTATTTCATGGTTGGCAATATGGTTTCAAAGTAGACTTTTCAATGATTTTGAAGTCATTCTTATAAGACTGATAAAATAGAATAATTAATTGGTCATGGTGGCTCTTGACATTTTGAGATAAGTCTGGTCTGCTTAACAAAGAAGACATGACAGAGGAACTGCAGACTTGATTAAAGAAAGCATGAGGTCCCTCCGGGATGAATAGGTCATTTGGTGATTATGTAAATGTTGCTTGCAGAAGATCTGTGTGAGTAGGGTGCTGTACTGAACTGATAGTTTCTCCCAGCAATCTAGCATGGAGGAGGAGGAAGGATGAGAGGAATACCAGGTCCATTAACTAAATGACTATTGAAGAACAGTTGAATGACCAAGGATATGAGCCGTGTGAAGCCAAAATAATGCTGAATATAGAATAGACTGACACAGATTACCCCCTTTCTGTAAGGGAAATGAAAATACAGAACAAATCCTAGAAGAGTGAGTATTTAGGGCAATTTTCACCCTAATTCTCTGTGAATTCCCAGAGCTGTTTCAGGCAGAGGTAGACCACAGATCTCCTCAGACCTTGAAGATAACGGAGCTGCAGTTCACCCTGACCCAGTGAGACAGAGAGATTGCACTATCACAGCACCAGCAATATGTGCGCTGGGACAAAAAAGTCCTCTGCCAACAGATAGCAGAGCTCAAGACAGTGCAGGGCCTCTCTGTGAGGGTGGAGGAAGATCTGTATCCACCCCTACTTCCAGACTTTGTGATCCACTTCTTTTCTAGTCACTTTCTTCTCTCCACATACACAGACATCAGTTATGACATCTGGTTAAGCAGGCCACTGTTCTGACCAGTTCACACCTTAAGCAATTTCTTTTCAGGAAAGCTACCCTCAGACTGAGGGTATGAAGACAAGGCATTAAATCCAAATTTGTTATATTGATGTATAAGCTCCCATTCTGGTGTAGCATATTATTAGTTTGTAGCAGCTTTCTCCAGCTTGGGGGAAGGATAAATTGCCATGATTAAAGCACAATTGTACAGGAATAAATGGGAGTCCTCACCCAGGCTGAAGGGTTAATGATCTTAATTTATACCCTAAACTGATATATCTCCAGAGTGACCGTGTGGAAAACATACATCAAATGACACAGTGAGGTGTGATTGAAGTTTTTTGTTGTTTTTTGTAGTGATGCTCATTGAGCAGACAAAAAAAATCTCCTATCTTATCCACTCAATTTGGGTGACTGAGTCAGGAGCTTTTCACCCTCAGCCCCTGTCCTCACATCAAATCATTCTGCAGCGGTCTGGGAGTAAATCAATCTCAAGATAGCACAGGAAATTCTTGACAAGAAAATACACATTTTGAATGGAATAATTGTGCAACATTTTCATCTGACTCTTTTTAACATTCAGTGTAGCTGCTGTTTTGTGCCATGTCACAGATTTCCCATTCTCCCCAGTCCAACCCTCCATACACGAATGATGTCAGTGCACAATCCCAGCCCTGGATTTGTACACTCTTTGCTCTGATGACTGTTCCATGTTTTGGTGACTTGAGACAAAGCACCAGAGGTATCTTTCTCTTTTTTATGTGTGTGTGTGTCCCAGTTCTGTAAGTCTACACGTGGACTGTGTAAGGCAGCTGAATATAAAGATCCTACTGGTAGTAGGGTCAGGGTGCAAGATGTACAGTTTCCTTGGGAGGCAATTAGGTTTACACAGACCAAAAACCTCTACAGTAAACCCAGAGGCACTGCCTCAGAATCTCGTTTAGTGCCTGTTCATTTGAAATGAAGTTTGTTTACATTATTTAATAACTTTAATTAGTCTACATTGTTGCTGAACTGCTACTGTAGTTTGCATTACAATTGTTCTTTGAGATTTGTAACAGAATACATTTCCTTCAAGCATTTACCACTGATTGCATTTTGTTCATTTTGTTTTATGTCAACATTTCATGGTTCTCTGTGTAAAAATATTGGCTTTTGATTGGGCTCAGCAGGCATTCCTGTGACCAGTCTGACCAGCTGTCTTCCTTCTCTTTCTTTTGTGTTCACAGATCAGACTTATCTCACAGAAACAAATGCTGGCAAGTGGTTTGTATTAATAATGCACTGAAAGCTGCATCCACATCTGATGTTTCTATCCATTCTTGTGGAAAAGGATTACTGTAAACCTTGAATGTTCTTTTAGTTCCTCCTGTTGGATTGGTCTTGAGGGCTCTCGGGGTACTTGAAGACTTAGAGAAATGTAAGTGGGCCTTCCTAAAAAAAAAAAAGGCAACTTTTTTTTCCTATTAGTTCCAAAGGAGCATATCTCCTGAAGCGAAGGAATCCTAGCTAGACATAAGAGATCAAGAATAGCTAGCTATCTTGTAGATTAAAAATGGATACTATGTTCAGCTAAATTAGCCAGGACTGTGCAGAACGGTTTCCTTCTGTGTCCTTCTCTTCCTACTTCTTTCCCAAGCTATTTCATCTTATCCACAAAGTGGCGGTCAGATGGTTTTAAAGATGCTTTGTTACTCTCTAAATTTCACTCCCCCTTTGAACACCTGAGTCACTGAGTCAACCAGATCCAAACTTCTCTATTGGGCTCCTCACTACCTCTGCATTGATCCTACATCCTTCCATCTGGGACCAGGAGCGAGGCACATCCTGTTCAGTGCACGACCAGAATGGAACAGTAATGAGTGGTGGTGCACACTCAGCTTGGAGCTGCACAGACAGCAATCATGACAAGGCACGCAGGGTTATTTGAAATCCTGTCCATCTCTGCTTTGTCCAGCTCTACTATCAATGGCCTGCACAGCAAATGAATGACAAATGTTACTTAGGATCTTCTTTTCCCAAAGTCTTCCGTTTTTTTCATGGTGCATTGACTGGCACAGTTACCAATGGAAATGCTGGGAGTATTTTATCCCTCAACTGTACCAGACTAAACCTGGTAGCTCTCTCTCCTGGCAACTGGAAGAAGCAGCTGTGAGCAAATATCAGGAGTTGCACTCTACACCCTAAGGAAACACTGTGGTGAGAGTTAGTGTATCTTCAAGTTGCGTAATGTCTTCCTTTCTCTCTACTGATAGATCCATGCTTAAGGCACTGTGGTCATCCTCAAGGAATTACTGCAAAAGATTATGGGGTACTTCCTACATAAAAAGTGATTATTAGCTTACTTGGTTTTGTTTGTTTGTTTATTTTTGAACAAGATACTGTACTTACTGCTTTAGTTTCTTCTCTTCAGTCTTTCTCCATTTCATCCACCCTCACGGAAGTGATAGATGTGTTGAATATCAGTATTAGCTGTGTGCATCCTATCATTTCTTTTCCAGCCAATAATGGAAATGTTATGCCAGATTCCGGATCTGATACACTTCTTACGACATCTGTCTCTGTAAGTTCTCAGGAGACAAATTCACTGATTCAGATAATTATCTTGAGTTTGTATTTCATCTATCAATTTCCAATCCAGTTGGTAGTACTCATTTCCAAATCCATTTCCATGTAGAGCGCTTTATAATTTCTAAATGTTTAAAGATCAAAATAAAAATGAGATCTGTTATGGCTCATGATATTCCATCCTAGAAGGTAGGCAAACAGTAGGATGTTCGTTAATTGGTTTTAATGGCAATGAGTTGTTGATAGACTAACCCTTTCAAATCTGACATTGCATACTGACCCTGCAGAAACTGATAAGCCATTGAAGACCACATCAAAGAAGGGAACATACTATTTGTTGATTTTATATACCAGACACCAGCATTTCTTAAATGTCTAAAGCTGCATTCTGGGAAGACCTGTGAAAGTAAAGGGTGCTTTGTACTGAAGAGAAAATTCTAACAGGTGACTAAGAGCTAATACTTTCTTCAGATGGTCAAATACATGATTTTTTTATATATATGCAGTTTGTTATACTGGTGCATTTATGGGTTGGTTTTTGACTAGAACGATGATTTTGAGAATGACGTCAGCCTCAGAAGTAGTGGAATACTAACCAAAAGAAGTTTGAAGCTATGGCTTTAGTGGAATTTATTTTGCAAGGCCTTTGCCATGCTCCAACACCACATCCTTATCTCTAAATTGGAGAGATATGAATTTGAAGAGTGGACTATTCAATGGATAAAGAATTGATCAGATAGTCACAGCCAGAGAGCTGTGGTTAACATCTCTTTGTCCAGTTGGAGGACAGTAATGTGTGAAGTCCCCCAGGGGTCCATCTTGGGACCAGTATTCCTTAACATCTTCATGTGTGATATAGACAGTGGGATCAAGTGCACCATCAACAAGTTTGCTGATGACACTAAGACAAAAGGTGCATTTGAAGTGACAGAAGAAAGGGATGTCATCCAAAGGAACTTGGACAAGACTGAGAAATGGGCCATGTGAACCTACCTTCAGTAAGGCTAAATGCAAGTTGCTGGCAATCCCAGTTATGATTGGGAGAACTCATTGAGACTAGTCCTGCAGAGAAGGACTTGGGGGTCTTGATGGATGAAAAGCTGTAAACAAACCAGCCTTGGGCTCTTGCAACCTGAAAGGCTTGGGGATCCTGGACTGCATCAAAAAGAAGGCCAGCAGTGAGAGGGAGATGATTGCTCCCTTTTATTCTGCCCTTGCGAGGACCCATCTAGAGTATTGCAAACAGGTTTGGGGCCCCCAGCAGAAAAAAAGATGTAGAGCTGCTGGAGTGGATCCAGAGGAGGGCCACAAAAATTATCAAAAGGTTGAAACACCTCTCCTATGATGAAAGGTTGAGTGAGCTTGATTGAGGCTGAGTGAGGTTGAATGAGAAAGGATCATTCCTGAGTCCTGAGGGAATTGGCTGATGTAGTTGCCAAGCCACTGTCAATAGTATTTGAAAATTCATGTAAGTCAGCTGAAGTCCCTGGTGATGGGAAAAATGCAACATCACACCCATTTGTAAGAAAGGTAATAAGGATGGGCCCAGAGACTACTGACCAGTCAGTCTCACTTCTGTGCTGGGAAAGATCACTGAGCAGATACTCTACTGAAGGAAGCTATGCTAAGGCCCATGGAAGGCAGGGAGGTTATACGAG
Organism: Gallus gallus; assembly: GCF_016699485.2. Classification (NCBI taxonomy): domain Eukaryota; kingdom Metazoa; phylum Chordata; class Aves; order Galliformes; family Phasianidae; genus Gallus; species Gallus gallus. The sequence continues at coordinate 27,018,961 of NC_052572.1, read as the reverse complement.
ACAACCAACATGGCTTCACCAAGGACAAATCCTGCCTGACCAACCTAGAAGCCTTTTCTAACAGTGTAACTGCATCAGTGGAAAGGGGACAAGCCACTGATGTAATCTATCTGGACTTCAGTAAGGCCTTTGACACGATACCCCACAACATCCTTCCCTCCAAATTGGAAAGATAAGGATTTGATGGATTAACTGTTCAATGGATGAAGAACTGGCTGGAGAATTGAATCCAAAGAGTGATGATCAATGACTCAATATCTGGATGGAGATCAGTGATGAGTGGTGTCCCCCAATGGTCAGTGCTGGGACTGATACTCTTTAATATCTTCATAAACGATGTTAACAGTGAGTGGGATTGAGTGCACCTTCAGCAGGTATGCAGATAACACCAAGCTGTGTGGTGTGGTCAACACATTCAAGGGACAGGATGCCATTCAGAGGGACTTAGACAGTCTTGAACAGTGGTATCAGGAGAATCTGATGAGATTCAATTCAATAAGTCCAAGTGCAAGGTCTTGCACCTGGGTCGAGGCAACCCCCAATACTAAGATAAGCTGTGAGATGAAAGGATTGAGTACAGCGCTACTAGAAAGGATCTGGGGCTACTGGTGGATGGGAAGCTGGACATGAGCCAGCAATGTGCCCTCACAGCCCAGAAAACCAATCATATCCTGGTTTGCAACAAAGTTAGCGTAGCCAGCAGGGCATGGGTGGTGATCCTGGCTCTCTACTCTGAACTGGTGAGACCTCACCTGGAGAACTGCATCCAGATATGGAGTTCTCAGTACAGGAGACCTATTGGAATGCAGCCAGAGGAAGGCTGCAAAAATCATCCAAGGGATAGAACACTTCTCCTACAAGGACAGGCTGAGAGAGCTGGGGCTGTTCAGCCTCGAGAAGAGAAGGTTCTGGAGAGACCTGAGAGGCCTTTCAGTATCTAGAAGGAGCTACAGGAAAGAAGGAGACAGATTGTTTATCAGGGTCTGTGGTAACAGAACAAGGGGAAATGGTTTCTGACTTAAAGAGGGAAGATTCAGTTTGGGTATAAGGAGAAAAACTTTTAGAGTGAAGGTGGTGAGGCACTGGAACAGGTTGCCCAGGGTGGTAATGAATGTGAGACATAAGCAGTGGGTGGAATTCTTGGGTTGGAGACCCCATGATGGAATACAAGGAAGACAAAGGGAGATTAACTAGTTGTTGTGTTGATGGGACAAGAGATTAGCAGTAAGACTGGGGCATGGCAGCTTTTGTGCATGGACAGTAACAGATGTGAATAAGAGAGATGAGAAAAGAAAATGAGATTGTGAGAAGCTGAATGTATGTTCAGAAAACTGAATGGAGAAGGAGTTAATCTGGAGATGCTAGGAAGCATGGTGAAAAGTGAGTTCCGACATTTAGAGAGGTTGGGCCAGGAAAAGCAAATGTGCTTTGGTATGGTGAAAGATAAAGTTATGAATGTATGCATTGGAGTATTTGCATCATCAAATACATCAGGAGTTCTTCTAGTCTACAAATACAAGGCCAAATCTATTACTGAGTAGCTAAGTGAAAATACATGTGTTTTGGTTTTGCTAAGATGTGATTATTAGTTTCCCATCACTTCATATTCCTGTGATAAAGAAATGCAATTTTTACACGTTAATGTTCAGTATAATATAAACCCTAAATACAAATAAAATATAAACTGTTCAATATAATATAAACCCTTTCCCTACTGTGGGAAAGCAACTTCTAATGATGTCAGAATAGTTTGTTACAAGGAGACAGATTTTAAAGGAAAACACCATGACTTTCATGGGAAGAGGGAAAAGAGAAGGTGAATTACCAAATGTAACTATTTAGACTATCAATTCTCTGCTCCATTCAGTGCTGATAATGCCCGCTCTGCAGGACACTGCACAAGGCCAAGGCTCTTCTTGTATCCTGCTTTGAAGATATAAATGGTGTGTGAACCTTGTGTTGGGCCTTTGCATACAGCTATACTTCAGCCTTCAGGCAGAGTTTACGCTCAAGCTGAGTTCTGATGCAAGTATGTGTTCCTAGGTGATCAGGGTTTCCACGAAAATGAAGTTTCCAGTGATTGCTTGTACAGAATTTACCCTTTGGCCAGGACTTCTCTTAATAATGAGATTATTTCTGTAGCAAGACAAGGATGCTTCACTTCTTAAGAAACTGATGTGTCTACCAAATTTTGCAATTGTGCAGGTTAAGTATCAAGGCAGTGGATGTTACTTATGTTCCTGTAAATTAATAGAAGGGGTATGCTTATTAAATCTTCATCAAAAAGGCCAGATACAATGAGGAGATTCAGTTTGTTTTTACGCTTACTCTAAAATAACCATAAAGTGGGTTATACAAATCAGTGCCAGAACTATTGGATAATAAGATCACATTAGACTTTTATATCTGGTGCCCTATACTGTATCTGCTCTAAGGTACTCTAAGGCATTCTAGAGGATATTTCCCAAGATTTCATGAGATTTCATTCTCGTGAATTAGCAGACTGGGTGAGCAGACTCATAATTACAAAATACATTAAGAATTATCCCTTCTTTATAATTTTCTTTCTTTAAAAAAAGCTGTCCACCTTAACAGTAATAGAAGCATTAGCAATAGATATAAATGCAAGACTGAAAATGGCCAAGGGATGAACACTTGAGATAAAGAAGGAATAGAAATAATGCTCGTATGTTGTGCCTGTGCTGAGTTATGTTACTATTCTGTGTACACCTGAAGGCAAGTGTAAGTACAGTGCTTCATCAACATGCAGAGAAGCTAATTCCTATGCTTAGGTAATGGATGTGAATATAGCCTAGCACTGAACAATATAGGATGTGATTTTTGTCATCTGAAATGGTGTTTCTAGATCTTTTGCTATTAAAGCCAAGTTACCTGTGAGAATCCCATGAGAGAGAATCCCATGAGAGAAGGATATCTTTAAGTATTGATACTCAATTTCTTTGTGTCCCAATCTGTAAAAATGTTTTGGACGTGAATGCATTTCTGGCACAATGTAGAAAGTGGAACTGGAGCCAGAAAAAGCATACTGTCCTCTCTGTTGGCATTTTTATTGAGAAAGATCAATTATGTCAAATACATACTGTTCATTTAGGAAAAGGGTTGATAATAGACAAATGGAACATGAACCATAAAATACAGCACTGGGAACTCCTACAGAACAAGCATCTTCTCAGGTTCTGTAGATGAGAGCTATGAACTGACTGAATCTGGTTCTCCCTTGTTTGTAGGTGTCCAGAGACACTGGCAGAGCAGGCAGTAGTGAAAGGTATCACTGAAAAAGCAATTCTTATTTTTCCTTCTTTTCAGTAGTCTTGTCAGTGTGTGGCAAATGGATGGAAGAATCTGCTCCATGCCAACAGCAGTGCTGGATCACTTTGTGACAGAAAGAAACACTCAAGTACACAAAACTGGCAACACATATTTCTGTACTGAGGAGGCTAGTAAAAGGTAAATACATCAGAATGTAATACCCTGTTCCTATGCCGGATTCTCTAACTGCTCTGACTGACCAAGCACATGTGCAGGATGGGCAGAGAATGGCTTCAGAGCAGCTCTGAGGAGAAGGATTTGGGAGTGTCTGTTGATGAAAGACCCAACATGAGCTGCCAGTGTGCGCTTGCAGCCCAGGAGGCCAATTGTATGCTAGGCTGCATCAAGGGAAGTGTGACCAGCAGATCAAGGGAAGTGATTCTGCCCCTCTGCTCTGCTCTAGTGAGACCCCACCTGGAGTACTGCATCTGGTTCTGGAGCCCACAACACAAGAAGAACATTGAGCTGTTGGAGCAGGTCCAGAGGAGGGCTACAAAGATGATCAGAGAGCTGGAGCACCTCCCCTGTGAGGACACACTGAGAGAGCTGGGGCTCTTCAACCTGGAGAAGAAAAGACTCTGGGGGGGACTTTGTAGTGGCCTTCCAGTACCTGAAGGGGGCCTACAGGAAAGCTGGGAAGGGACCTTTTATGAGAGTATGTAGCACCAGAACAAGAGGAGATGTCTTTAAACTGGAAGAGGGTAGATTTAGACTAGATATTAGGAAGAAATTCTTTACTGTGAGTGGTGAGACACTGGAACAGGTTGCCCATTGAGGTTGTGGATGCCCTCCAACCCCAGAAGTATTCAAGATCGGCCTGGATGGGGCTTTGAGCAACCTGGTCTAGAGGGAAGTGTGCCTGCCTGTAGCAGGGGGGTTGGAACTAGATGATCTTGAAGGTCCCTTCCAGCCCAAACCATTCTATGATTCTGATGTGAGGGACTGTTAATATCTGCTGAAAATTGATCACAAAATACCTGATAGTATGTTGTTGCTTTTCTTACAGCAACCATCTTACGTATTGCTTTTAAGCATCTTAAATAAAAAGAGTAGAGGCAATGAATAATTATTCTAAATCAAAATGATAAGTCTTAACTGGACCAGCTCAATTTTTCCCAAGTTGATGTGGTTTGATAAAGTATAGGCAAAGTGAAAAAAAATTATATGGTAATGGCTATATGGTAGCTACTCCAAGTAGGAATGTAGCTATGATCATGAGGAGTGGTCTTAGCATGTTCTTCTGTGTGAATATTATCAACACACCAAAGACATGTAGGTCACTATGAAAATAGTGCCTTCTATTTATTTCAATGGAAACAACAGAAACAAAGAGCACGCTAACACTATTGGATAAAGCAAATTCTCAGCTACAGAACACTGGTTTTCAACATAGTGACCACCACTGCTGGCATTCTCACCAGTGATGAACAAGAGCCTGCATGTCAAGCTCATCAAAATCTGCCTCAGTGCAGGTGACCCACTGTCACTGTCACCATTGCTAAAATGCACCACCCACCTCACTGTGCTCACATCCGCTGTTTGGTTTCCAGAAACTTTCAGCAAGTGTCTCTGAGTGCCAGTGGGAGCAATTTTTTCCTCATGGAGGAATTCAGTGACACAGCTTTGCTCTATCCATACTTCCATGTTCAGATGGCATTTTGTCAGAGTGCCCCTCTGCTGCCATCTGTCACATGGCAACAACATGTAATGGAATACTGGTGGGAGCATTCAGCCCCTACTGTCATACCACCAACATCCGCCTCTGACTTCACGAGTCAACATAATATAGGAGGCATTACTTTCAGAGCAACCCTTGTATGATTGCAACTAGAGAAGAAAGAGGATACATACTTCCATGTGTGAAGTTATATGCAAAGTCAGCCTTGTCTGTGAGGCTACTTCTGGATGACAAATTTGCAAAGTTATTTCTCATGTTAAGAGGAATGTATGCACCTTTCAAAGTCTGTGAAGAAACATCTATTATAACTCTAAATAAAGTACACAGTATCCCCATGACATACTTATACCAACACTTTGAATATGCCATGCGTGTGCAGGAGAACTCAGAGAGCTTCCTTTTAGGTCTTCCATCATTTAATTGTTGTAGTCAAATATTGGATATTCTTCCAGATATCAAATAGAGGATGAGCAGTATCGATCACTGTTTCTTAGCCTTCATTTATGTATGCATTTACTCATGTAGGTACAAGCTGGACTTCCAGAAAATTACCCCTGCAAGATTTAGTAAGGATGAGCTGCCTGTAGAACAACTACATAGATTCTCTTACGTGTGAATGCTAATCAAAGTCTGAGCCTCCGAAAACAATTCTGAGTGGAACAAACCAAGTTTGTTCAACAGATTCTCAGCATTTATTTTCGGCTGCAGAAAGGCAATGCTATTCTGTTGCTGCACTGACCTAAGTACCTTATATAGAGCTATAAACATAATTCAAGTTCAATTAGAGGTATTCAACAGTGTCACAGCAAATATTCCTGCTTCAAGTGCCCAATTATTGTTTACACCTTAAGTACTGCGATTCTGACACTTCTGATTTTTTTCTGTGGCAATACTTTGAAAGGATATAAAAAAAGAAAATGCAGTGATTTTGTGTATTGAGGCCTTCCCTGCGCACTTTGCACAGCAGATACTTATCCTGGGATAGCCACGTGAGTCAGTGCAACCAGGGAGGTGCCACAAATAGCATTTTGCAAGCCTTTGCATGAGTACATTAGAATGATTCACACCTACTTTGTCTGCATCCAACTCAATGCATTGTCAAAATGATACCACTTCATTTCTCTGGACTTCAAGTGCAAAATCACAGCTGAGCATTGCAGAGAGAATGGAAAATGACAGTGAAATTCTTCAAATGGAGAAAAATGTTTGAGTGCAGTAAAAATTAAGAAACACAGAACAAAATATTGGGAATCTTGATGCCTTGAATATCTGATGAACAAACAAAACCTAAAACATATTTTTTCACTACATTGCTGCTTTTGTTTGCTGCTCCTTTCTCTGTTCCTTTCCTCCCCTCCATACTTGAACCTCTACAAAAAACAGAAAGGTTTGGATGGACATCCATTTTTAGTGAGCAGAATACTAGTGGCTATAACTTGTGTGTAATGAGTGCTGATGGCTGGAGGGATTGGACCTGGCATAACCTGGATATCCTGTGGTTTGCCTCCAGTCTCTGTTGACAGTGATAAAAAGTTGTTCTCGATGATGACTTTTCAGTAACCAGAGAGATAATCAGTTACTTTCAGCCTGTTCCTTATCACTCAATTGGCTTGAGAGTAAAATGACTACAGCAGAGAACCACCCCTTGGCAGACTTCTATGCTCAATGTGGAGAAAATAAATACCGCCTTGATGCTTTGAAGGCTGCTTGTTAAGGTCAGGAATGAATGTGCACTTGCAATAGCATAGATGAGATGTCTTTTTTCTTGTTCCAAACACTCAGATACTACAATTAATTAAAAGTGATGGATAAAAGAAAACATTTCAAACAACCTATCTTGAATGTGTAGTGAGAAATGGCACACACACACACAAAAACAAACAAACAACAACAAAAAAAAGAACGAGTAGCACCATAAGGTGCTTATTGCTGCTTCTGTACTTAAATAAAAAATAGTGGGGAGGATGGCAAGATGTGGTTGCACAGAAATTGTAATCATAATTTGCCAGTATTTACTAATCTAAACATTTATTGTAGTACCTTGAAATAAAACCACCGGGTCTGTGTGGTTTGCCCATCCTCACACCAGGGAGGTCCTTGCCTCCAGACAAAATCTTAGTATGTCTACAGCACTGTGACATACCTGCTAAAAATCAGTTGTACTTTGTGCCGGTGCCATGACACACACTACCGAACAGCTGGTTTCCCTAGGCATTTATAGTGAATTGAGACAGAAAATAAACTGATCACCATCTTTATTTACATAGCTGGGAATTAAGGCACAGATTACAGTTAAGATTAAAGATTTTGAAGAGTGCTAAAACTAAGCTCTCAAAATCTTCAAGAAAGTAAAAGGCCTTTCCTTCCTACCCAGACACCCATAAGACCCTTTAAGGTTGGTAGCATTACCAAGATGATAATGTGTAGAGTATAATAGTAATGAACAATAGTGTAGTGGCATGAATGGGCGTGTGTGGCTGTTAGAGCACCAGAAGGAGCAAAGAGGAGGAGAAAGGCTATTACAGTAGACTGTGTTGGTTGATGGCACCTAGATTATCATGGCACCCAGACTCCAGCACCAGCATATCCAGCTTCTTATGGTATGTAGTGTCAGGAGCGAAAGAAACTCTAAAATAATGAAGATCCTACTCCTAGGCTAGAATAATAAAGACTCAAGACATTCAAAGATTGTGATAGAAGGCAGAAGACAGAATACAAGCCAAAAGACACCCAAATAAATAAGAAGGATAATGAGAAAAATTGAATGATCCACAGAGATGGAGCAGGCTGGAGAGGAAGTCTTGCAGTGGATACAGAAGAGTGGATCAAAAACTGGCACATAGTTTACAAGCTCAGAAGAATCCAGAGCACAGGAGGAAGACAACAGTGAGTGTCCAACCATCATCCATGACACTGCAAGGAGTCCTGGGCTAACATCTTGATGCAGGCAGTTTGATGCCTGCCTGCTGGCAGGCCACTCTGACACAGTTGTCATGCTAATCATGAGGTACGGGATATAAGACAGTAAAATCACATTTGCTTCAGAACTATTTTAAAATAAAAATCCTTTACCAACCTATATGATCTAATGCTGAGATTTGCTATTAGGCTCGTGCAACAGTGCAACACCATTTCTTACATGCAAGGCCTTAATTTTGCCTGTTCAGTGCACAAATCTGCATGTAAATATATGGAGTTTGCCTTTGCCAGAGGTCAACAAAGAACACCAGTCTTCCTGGCTATGGACCAGCTGGATTACTGCAAGTCTTGGCAGTTTGCTTCCCGAAAACTCTGAAAAGCTGTATGTTTCCAGATACAAAGCCTTTGGAATTTCTACTTCCCTGGAACTCCTGGAGAGAAACCTGTGGATGATCTTTGTTAAAAAAAAAACACTTTTTCTAGTCTGTCAGATGTGAGTGTTATGAAGAAATTGACTATTAATTGGATAAGTTCTGTTAACAAAAGGACTGGACTGTACTTTAAAGTCAAAACAGCTTTTCATCAGCATATTTTGTTCCCTAGTATCTGCACACTCCGGGTAGTTTATTTTCATTTTGTGTGGGGAAATAATTAAGTTGTAAGAACTAGTCAGTTCCTTAAGTCCAGGTATGGTCTTTTAGGGGACAGAGGTGCTGCCTTGTCTTGTAGAAAGCAATAGCTTCACTTTTTGCAGGATAAAGAATAATGTTTTTCTGCAGTTGGGCCAGGAGCAATCTTTGTTGTAATGACCTTTGCCAAGAAATAATGTGTAGAGTATGATGGCTGTTACTCCAGTTCTCAGGTGTCTGCTGCAGTAGGTAAAGAGAAGCAGAATAACAGTCATTCCAAGAAACTGCATCTCATCTGTGAAAGGATTCTTAAATGTCTTTACCTCCTGCTCTCCACACACTTTGCATTCATAGTGCATCTTATCAGCCTTGTTTTTTCAGCACTGACAATGTCCCTTGTGTGGGCAAAGAGCTGTATGAACGTGCTGGCCTGGCCTGTAGGTTCAGTGACCCATGTCATTGATGCAGTAGAGCAGACAGTGTGTGGAAAAGCAGGTACCCACACACTTTTCCCACATTCTGGTAGGATAATGTCGAGAATGCAAAAGGATGCAGCGTCAGCTCCAGCTTTGAAAGTCTGCAGGTGATTTTGCTCCCTCTCACCTTTCTTTATGTTATCTTTTTGGAAGCAGGAGGGAAATCACTGTATCACATTGCATCTATAGAAAGATCTGCCCTGTGTGGTTATCTGGTCTACAGAATCATAGAATCACCAAGGTTGGAAAAGGTCTCCAAGGTCATCCATTGCAACTGTCCACCTATCACCAATACTTTCCCACTAGATCACATCCCTTAATACAACCTCTAAATGTTTCCTGAATACTACAAATTCCATATTTTGTTTTCAGCCCAGCTGAATAGCTGGATGCGGACTGCCCCACAGACCACAGTGGCTCAGTGATCAGGTAAGAGTAAAGCATGGTCTGGGGGTTTGACTAAGACTAAGGGATTTATCATTAGATTCTGTCCTAGGTACTCTCATCTGTTAGGTCATTTCATCTCTCAGTAACGCTGCCTACTTCTGAAAACACATATTGGAAATTCATATTCAGTTAAGATGTTACTCAGTGTACAAAGAGTTTGTGCATCATCTAGCCAATTGTAAGTCTTTGTGTAGAGATAAAAGCTAGCGGTATTAGGAGGAAATTCTCCTCCAGCCCTTAATGTGCACAGGAAGAATTGCATCCTTGCCCTGCAGCCCTTTGTGAGAACTTCTACAAAGGTGTAAAGTATTATGAAAACTGTGGTGCTTATATAGTATTGGGCTGGCAAGACTGCTGTCTAAAGAAAAACAGATGCAGTCTCTTGCTTGTCTCCATAACCATCAGAAGAATGCTGTGTTCATGGGCAATTTCTGAGATGTCATTCTGTACGCTGTGTTTTATAAGTTGTATTAAGTAAGGATTTTTTTTTTCTGTAGAAGATGTTCTGGTGCCCCGAATGAGCCCTGAGCTGTAGATCACATGGGCTTTACTTGTAGAAACACCAGACACAGTTTTTCAAATACTCCCTTTGCTCAGAATCCAGAAAAAAAAAAAAAGCTCTGAAATTTTTTGTTACGGGTCTTCTCCCTTCCTCTTATTATTGCTTGTCATGCTAAAACAGTTTAGCCAAGGGTTTTCAGAGCTGTCTGTTGCATTATACATGTTCACAGCTTGAGAGAAGCTTGTTTACTTTGCTGCAAAGCAGTTTTTCGTTTGTTTTTGTTTTGTTTCTAAGATAAGAGCAAGATACTGTGCCACATACAAATTCTTTTTTTGTCCTGCAGCACTTCACTTGCTCTTAAAATAGATTCTTGTGCTCTGAACTCTGAATCCCCCTGCTCTAGGCTAAACCAAAGATTGCTCCTACTGAACTGTCCTCTGGCTACCCTCCTATAGCAAGAGTCAAAGGACAGTTCATGGTCATTGGTCTGACAGCAAAAAGAAGTATGAACAAAACTCTGATGAAATTTTAAGAACTCTGCTCTTGTGGATTGGACCCAGCAAAGGTGTAGTGAGAGTTGGTAAACTTAAAGTCTTTCCCAAACCCTGCTGCAGTGATGGAGACCTTATAACACCTTGCATTCTCCCTGACAATTATTTGGTCAGCTATGCAACAATACTTAACCTGAAGGGAGTACTGTACAGTCCCTGAAGGAGAAGGGTAATGGGGAGGGAAAGCTGAAAGGAGACGATGCCGCAGACATTTGCATTAACTGCTGATCTGTTAGGGAACTACAGTCAACAGAGTCATTTGTGTTCTGTAATAAAGAGAAATGTCCTGGCCTCAGTGGTAGCTGGTGTATCCATATTCAGCTGTTCAGCAGGAAGAGAAAAGGGTATTTACTTTTATGTAATGCCTACACAGTGTTCTTAAATGTTACCAGGCAGTTTTGAGAAATCTCTCCTGAGACTAAGAGAGGAAGTAAGCCACAATATTTGTAATGCACTTGATCTTGAAAAAGTACTTGCTTTAACCGCTATTCAAATTTTACTGGCTGCACACCTCTGTTGATCACCTATTTTACAGAACTGTTGTGATGGGCAACTAGGGTAGTCCAGAACAATAAGGTTTCCTGAACACGCTGAGAATCATAGCAGGTGTACAACTTATCTGCCAGCACAGTAGATATTAGTTGTAATGAAGACATCAGAGTTTGTAGCAATTAATTTAATCCTGTGTTGTATGCATTTCCACCCCTTACGTGTACTTAGGTATACTCCAAGGGATGAAGCTGCTGAGCAATCCAATGGCTCAGCAATCCCACCATTCTACTGCCACTAAAATAATTCTATTAGGACCCAGTTCTCCATGGACTAAAGTCAGCTGTGGTACTTGATACCTCATACAGCCTTAAACGTACAGATGATTACTGGTGTCAAGGTTTCACATGCAGTCTTTTATCTACAGAGTAGAGATAGCACTCAGGGTGCCAGGCTGAACAGCAGCACACTGCAAAGCCTTGAACTAACAAAGCGTGGGATGTGGTAAGAGTCTGGCTTTCACTTCCTCAAGGATTTTTAAATACACCGTTCTGATGCAGGGATTTGTGACTGGGAATCAGAACATACTAGCTCAGATAGGTAGTTTTAGGTAGCCACTTTTTTTATATCACTAAATCAGGAAGATTGCTTTCTCTTTGTCTTCATACCAAAAATAAAATAAAATAAAATAAAAAGATGACTGATTTATGTCTCCAGCTGTGATAAACTTTCCTACAGAGAGAGAAGGAAGAGGAAGAAGGTACTGCTAGCCCTTCCTTTTACTATGCTCTGAGTGCAGAATGACCTTCACTGCAAGAACATGAGGCAGATGAACAGTGTCTCACTGCTGCCCAAACAGAAGTTGTGAATGTGGTCACTGACAAGAGGAACAGAAGTAATTAAGCAAAAGCACTGAACAAAATAGGTATTTCAAAATTTGACAAAACATGTCAAGTGGGCAAGTTGTCTTTCCAATTTTCTGGGGGGGTTTTTACTGAATTTCCTTTGAAGCACAGAGCCTGTGAGTCTGAAGCACAGATCACATTTCTGTGAAGGCTTTTAGAGCACACTTTAGTAGAGAAGAAGGGTTCCTTTTAATGGTAAGAAAGAGCCTCGTGGCTAGGTGCTGGGCTAGGATCCCTGGAGGGTGCTGTCAGCTTTGGCAGTGTCTGGTGATGAGTTCTGACAGCATTTTGTGCCTCTGCCTTGCACACAGAGAACATGGACCAACTTGTCATTGCTTCCACCCCTCAGTTAGTCTCTTTGCTGGTGCCAGCACTGTTACACTGGGGTGTGGGCTGACTCCTGCATGCAGCTTCTAGCCCCGCTGTCATCTTTCAGAAACAATCCTAACACTGCACATCAAATCTGAAAACTGCAGTGTTTCTGCTCTTGAAGAGAAGTGTGGGCATTGAAGCCCTTGTCTGGCACTCTGATAACATCTCAAGGACATGCTGCTGTCTTATATAAAGTTCAGTCATGAAATGTCTGTTAATATTCATGCACCAGAACACTTATTTAGTTCTTAGAATCTATGTTTTACACCTAGGCTGTCCTTGTGACATTTTAAAAGAACTAATGCCTGAAGCAAAGCTGGCTTCTGTGGGCTAAAACTGTGACTGCATTCCTAAAACTTCGGGAACATTCTGATAAAGTTATATTGAAAACAAAATATAGGACTAAGGCCTGGAGCACCACTAAGAAACTGAGCACAAAATTGAATCAGTCCTCTGTTCTTTGTTTGCTTCTTGATTGCAGAAATAAATTTCGTAATATATTAAACCTAAAAGGATGCACTCTGCAAATGCAATACAAAGCAAGACTCATCCAGATCAGTAATTGCTTCAAAGAGATCTACGTAAAGGAAATGAGGTAAGAAGGCCAGAGACAGTGAAGAAAGCAGGAAATACTAGAATTTAATTTCAAAAGTATGAATTTTAACTATGTTCAGAAATGCTCATAATAATCCTGCTAACGCCTGAAGAGTATGGTTCTTCTTCAACAACATTTGTTTACTAGGACTTCTTTTATTCCTCAGAAGGTGTGCATCTCTGTGTTGGAAGACCAATACCTATAAACCACCAACCATATACAAGCAACATAAATAAGACTATATTTCCTGTAATTCTAGGCTTCATCTTGCTGCAGCATGCACCAATGGCCTGGCATGCTAGAGCAGGTAATGATTAGATGTAAAGCTGTGTCATGACAGCTGGGAACAGAGCAAGAGACACAGCAGACCTTTTTGCTGTTAAGTCTCTGACCTGCTTAAGGTTGTTTTCTCTTGAGTGCCTTGTTCTCTTCAGAAGATTGCTTCAGATACACTACAGCTGAGCTAACTTGAAATAAGAGGTTGATAATGAGGCAGAAGAAATTCCTGTCTTCATAATGGTTCTGCTTCATGTGCACAAGGCACTATATTTCTTGGGAAGAATGTTACTGCTCCATGGGTTAAACCCTGAAGGATTTATTCTTCAAATGTTAAATCTTCACCTGTTCGGAGTGTGTCAGTTTTCCTTCTACAGGCCTTACTCAGTTCCTGCTCATGTTGGTGCTTGTTTGTTTTTTTTTTGTTCTAAGCATGTATTTAATTATCATTGTGCTATCAAGTTCATTAAATGAATGCTCATATTTTCTTATGCCAAGAGCCTCAGCAGGCACAGATTTACTAAATTTAGCAATGTAATAGCCTTTCAGAGTAGAATGTCTTCTGAGAGATTGTTGTCTTTTAAAGTCCTGTGTTGTTGTTGTTTTTTTTTTTTTCCTGGAAAATCACTCATCCAAGATCCAGTTAAGCTTTTTAACAATGGACAAGTTCAGTGCCTGGCGGGTATGCTAACACAGACATTGAGTAATAAAAATTGCAGATTAGGCACTAAAAACAGCCTGTAGACTTTATAGAGCATTTTAATGCAATAAGTGGTTTCCTGGCAATCAAGCAACATTTACTAACAGTCTAAATAGCTGAGCATGCTCTTTCTAAAAGAGGTGTTAAAAGCTGAGTAGTTCAAACAATTTTTTTTTCCGGATTATATATGAAGAATAAAAGGTTTGTTATGGAGATGGAATGAATTTGTACTAGAAACCAGCCAAGAGCTGAAATCTTGAACTGCCTGGGAACATCTGTTTGGGTAATGAAACCCACACCTGGCAATAAGGTGTGCAGATTGATTCCCTGCATTACACAGCTATAGGACAGAATACAACAACATACATGGTCTGTAGAAACTCTGGTACATCTATTGCACTTACATCGCTGAACTGTGAGCCAGGGGCTTGTTTGTGAAAAGAGAAGCAACCCTGTGAAGAATGAGACAAATTGATTGTACTGCTGGGACAGATTCCCTCTAACATGCCATGCATTTTGCTGTTGCTCATTAGGGGGATGTGTCAGTGCTGATGTCTGCCTGTCTGCCTGTGTACATTCTCCTGGGACCAAGAAACAAAGGACAAAGATAAAAGACAGACCAGCATCAGGTATCACAGAAAAGTACCTACAGAAAAACCATGTGCCAACTTTCCTACTTCCGAGACACGTAAAAGTACTGCCTGCCAGTACTTAGAAATCTGCATAAGGTCACTTTGGCACTGAAATTTTCTCTTTAGGTGACGTAGTCTGACAAACAGTGAATCTGAAGCATGCATTTGGCATAGTTCTTTTGTTTTTTGCCATTGATTGCAACCATACAAGCACCTGGCACTGCTAGTACTTTAAAAGAAAGCATGATGTTTGAATCAGTGAACTGAACTTTTTGGCAGATGTACAAACCGTATTTTAAAGTAGCTCTATATTTGGAAACTGCATAGGCCGCTGAATTGATTCCAAGTCTCATTTTATGAAATGGTGTGCATGGGGAAAGGGAAGTGCTCAGCTGAACTTGTTCTCAAAGCCTGAAGTGGAAGTCTTGCTATCAGATTAAAAGGGAACAGAAACCAATTCCATATAACAAGAATGATTTCAGAAGGTCCTTCTTTCTATTCACTGAATTTAGTGCGCTGGAAGAGGTCACGTTTGTGCTCATTGGTGGACCCTAACTCACCCTTATATGAACACATAGTGCATGAATGTTTGTTCCCCTTCCTTCTCTTAAAGGAACTCCATGAATGAATGATGGGATTTGGTGATTAATTGCCTTGGACTAGCATTCTACAATAAAACACTCACCTTACAGGTAACTGAGGTACTTAAGCTTCTCCTACAAGCACAGGAGAATTTCACCCTATACACTGACATTTGGGGCAGTGCTTTTAGATTTTCCCTGATTAAAGAGTTACCAGTCTAACTGAGATGATAAAGTGGCAAAACTTGCTGTTAACATAGACCAGCAGCAGCCAGCTAGCAGCCCTCCTAGTGAGTCCTGCTTGGAAGACGAAAGTTCAATTTTACAGCCATAGGCTGTATTTAAATTGGAAAGTATATTGCTTCTACAGAAGAAAATATTTTCTAGAACACTGACCATCTAAAATAATGGTTTTACGTGTTTTCTTCTTACTGGCTTGGAGCCCTTTGGAACTTAGATTTTCTGGAGGATTTTGAGGGAGGAGGAGAGAAGGAGGGAAAGATACGCTATTGCTTTTTCTTTAAGCTACCCAACAGTTGCTAATAGAAACTGTCTGTCTGACTCCCTTCTGGATTGCAGTAATCATAGTTGAGTTTGCTACAGCATTCCCAAGTGTTTTGTTCCCTTACAACACAATCTTGTACATGAGACTGAACAATGTAGAAAAACAAGTTGATTTACAGTGTAAAGATGGGATCATAAGCTACCTCCCTCTTCCGTGTTAAAAGTCTTGAAAAATCTGAGGTTTGTTTTTATTTTATTTTACTTTTCCATCATACCTCTCTCTCTTAAGTTTAGTTCTAGTACCCAAAGATGCACTGAGATGCAAGTACCATAACACTTACAACTAACTTTGATTTTCAACTAACTAAGCTGATACTGAGATTTTCTGTGCAAGAGGAAAAGAGAGCTGCAGTTGTAACACACTGTGCCATGGGAAGTGGAGTGAACTTGCTGAAGCATTGTGTCCTTACTGAATGTACCTCTGATGTACTTTGAAGAACAACTCCTGAGCACAAGGCAAACAGAAAAGTGAGAGGAATGCAAAAAAGATAAGGTATTGCTGGGGTATGGCAGAAAAGCCTGCTCTTGTTTGTGAGGACACAAATTCATCTTGCAGGTGCTACTGTTCTGGCCTTATGTTACAGGATGTTACATCAGAAGTGAGTGATACCAAAGCAGGCACAAACTTATGTAGGATCATCCTCCCTTCCCCCCATTCATTAGAGTGACAGAGTAAAATGAGGTCAGACAACTTCTAATCCTAGAGAAGAGATATTCCCCCAAACACTTTAAGCTGTCAGCAACTGGTCTGTCAGATCTCTGAACTGGAAATGTCTCTGTAGTGCTCACAGTTTTCAGCCCCAAGGTGTCCATACAGTATAAAGCTGCCACTCAACTTCCATCCCAATATTTTGCCTAATGGCAAGTAAGCCACAGCGTTAAAGCTACATTAATTCAAGAAGTCCATGAATAGTGTTCCACAACAAGAATAACTGCATTAGAGCTGTTCTTCCATGTACACTGTATTTAAGAAGAAAGGAAAGGGTTTTGAGAGAACATTGCCATATCCTGCCAACTGGAAAATTCATTTTTTAAATACATGTTAATGTAGGGATATAACAGGCTAGTGAAATTATTTCATTAGCTTACAAAATCTAATTTCACTAGGTTACAAATCTGATTTTTCTAATGTTGAAACCTCAATACTGATGCTTTCAGTTTTGATTTCTGAAGTTGTTTCCACACCTGATAGAAAGATGCTTAATTGAAAATGCAGAACAACCCAGATCAATCCATGAAAATTTCTGGGCAAGTTTGTTTGTTCTTGTCTTTTGATGTTTTTTTGAAGTTAAATTATGTTGTGGAAAATTATGGAAGTGATAGCAATTCTTTAGCATCTACAGCATAGATGTCCAACTTTTTGGTATGCCTGGGCCACACTGAGAGAAGTCTGGTGACACATATATGTAGATTGCTCTGAAAGTAATAGCTCCTATTTATTTCCATGGAAACTACAACAGAAGCAAAGAGCACGTAAGTATTGTTTGACAGAACAAATTCTCAGCTACAAAACACTAGTTCTCAACAGGGTTGCCACCATTTGCTGTGCATTTTCACCAGCAATGAACAAGAACCTGTATGTCGAGCTCATAAAAATCTGCCTCAGTGGAGATGACTCACAGTTGCTGTCACCAATGCTGAAACACACAAACACTGCCTCACTGTGCTCACATCCACTGTTCGGTCTCCAGAAAAGTTCCAAGTGCCAGTGAGCGTCACTGGATGCCATTTTTTCCATATGGAAGAATTTAGTAACACACTTCTGCCTTATAATCCACATAGTTTTTTTGCACTCCTAAAATATGAGGGAAGGATGGATTTGTTGGTAAATTTGTGCATAAAATAACATCATCCTGAAAACTTGATCTTAACAGCAGCTCAGCAGAGAACACATTAATGAATACTGTGTCACTCTAAAGCAGAGACCTCATTCTCCACAATTTTTGTTACTCTGTTAGGTGTGTGGCAGGGAACAGTAGTCTCTATGTGTCTTACAGCCTGCCAAGACACTCCTCTGCTGCAAGGCATTGCGTCGCTTCAAATGTTCTCTACAGCCAGCCAAGCAGTAGATTTTATCGTCTAACTCACACTGTCAGCTTTGTATTTGACCATCAGATTTACAGGCTTACAGCAGCTCTCTGCACCAGTCCTCTGGCATGAAAGTCTGTCCAACTGGCAGAAAGAAGATGGAGAGCTCTGCAAACTGCTAGACTTGCCAAAAGCCAGATAGCTTGTCCTTTTTCCTTCCTTTTCTTTTCCCTTCCCCTTCCTCTTCCCCTTCCTTTGCACCTTCTCTTCCACTTCCCATTTCCTTTTCCTTTTCTTTCCCTCCCTCTCTCCGTCTTTTCTTCTTTTCCTATTCTTTTCCTCTTTTCCTTCATAATTCAGCAACAGAAGAAAACGTAAGCCTTCTGTGGTGGGGGGGTTGGAGATTCATGATCCTTGAGGTCCCTTCCAACCCAGGCCATTCTGTGATTCTGCGATTCTGTGATATACCTCAGTGTAGAACTACCCTGTTGCACAACTTCAATAACGTATTTCTCAGAAGCCGTCATTTTTAAGTTTGAAATACTACAAAAAATAACTTCTAACTTTTTCATTCTCTGTTATATGAAAAAAAGCAGCCATAATTAGTACTTTTTTTTCCCAACTAGATGGCAATACAGATTGAAGCCCAATAATAAGTAGGATGCTCCAAAAGTATTGTCTTCTGTTTATTTCCATGGAAACTACAACACATACATAGAGCACAATAACACTATTTGATAGAGCAAATTCTCAGAAAACATTATTTTGCAACACAGTCACCATCACTAGGCAGTTTGTACAGATGAGCTGATTAAGCAGCTCTTTGTTTCATAATGTTACAATTGTGCATGATTTTTCCAGAGATGTGACCATCCAGAAAATGCCTTGTTTTTCCACACTGCTGTTACCACTGATGAAATGCAACACATGCCGCCTGACTGTACTCACCTCCACTGTTGATCTCCAGAAACATTCAGCAAGCACTGATGAGTGTCAGTGGGTGCCATTTTTTCCACATGGAGGAACTCAGTGACACGCCTTTGCTTCATCCTCACTTCCAAGGCAGACACCATTCTGTCAGAGTGCCCGTCTGCTGCCATCTGTCACACAGCAACAACGTATAACAGAACATTGGTGGGAAGGTTCAGCCCCTACTGCCATACTACCACTATCTCCCTCTGACGTCGTGGGCCAACGTCATAAAATAGGAGGCATCATTTTCAGAGCAGCCCCTTGCATCTCTGCTGCCTGTAAATACAAAAGGACTAGTATATAAGCAGCCAAAGCCCATGAAGCGTCCTCCAGCTCAAAAGAAGCTTCATGTTATCACTGATTAATTTTGTGCAGGAATTGTAGTCACCCTCTCACATCATTTCTAGTGCAGATGGATTCCTACCTGATCCCAGAGACAGAAATACATGCTGGCTGTGGGACTGCACTGTCTCCATCCAATATAGCATTTTGGAGTCACTGGAGTTCTCCCTTAATGCTAAGAGTACTTCATTCAAAGACGTTCCTTGAATGC
This sequence comes from Gallus gallus, assembly GCF_016699485.2. Classification (NCBI taxonomy): domain Eukaryota; kingdom Metazoa; phylum Chordata; class Aves; order Galliformes; family Phasianidae; genus Gallus; species Gallus gallus. Next base: position 26,999,762 of record NC_052572.1, on the reverse strand, counting down.
ATAGGAGAAATTTGCTGGTTTACATGGTAAGGTTATGTGGTTTTCTGTGGTTACACAGAGACTCAACCTGGCAATCAGAGGACAATCTACACTTTGAAGAATCAGGCTTGTAGTGAATCACACTCACCTAGAAAATTTGCTCTGAGTATTTCTCCCCTCATTTCAAGGAGGGCAGCAGGGAATGAGAGGGAGGAGTGGGAAATCTGAAAAGAATGCACAGCGTTGTTTTATTTTTGCCTTCATATTATAGAAAACATACCTTTTCAGATATTAATACAGAATTCATTGCTTGTAAATTGCTCCTTCGTATGGTTTATGACTTTTGTGATGTGGCTTATAAATAACTGATGAAGCAGTTCAAGGAAAACTGCAAAAAAATATTTAAAAGGATGCTGTCAAAATGTATGTTACCTTTAAACTTTTTCCTGTCCCTGAAAGTTTAATGAGTTCATTTTCTCTGTTTCTTGCTTGAAAGATAGCTCCACCAAACAGCTGAAGTGTTGATCTTTTAAAAAATAAAGAACATTTGAATCTTAGTGAGTGTACATGTCTAAGGGTTTACAAAATAACAGGAAAAATACGTTCTTGTGTTTTCATCAGGTACTATTAAACAAAACGCACCACACTTTTTGAACTATTCAAACCAACTTTCAAACAGTCTGTATGTGGTTTGAATGAGTCTTCCAGATTCTAGTGGACTAGAAACAAAGGACTGGAAACTGAAAATACGAGGAGTCTAATTTTGTTGAACTTCAGAAGAATGCACATTTTCACTGATACCACTTTTCATTTGGTGAGGTAGAGGCTCAGAACTCTCCATGTCTTCCCAGAGGAGGAAGAACCAGTGATGAGAGGTGATAAGGTACATCTGATGCCATGTCTACCTAACTGAAAAGAATATGCCAGTCAGCATTTTGGAGAACAGGTCATGAAATTACATGAGAACATTTCCTTGCTTCCAGTCATAAACCTCCTTCAGTTGGTACTCAGTCCAAGACTTCACTTGTCATCTCCTCATTCTACGTGGAGATCTCCCTTTTATCTCCTCTCTTCTTTTTCTGTTGTTTTGGGTACACATTCCAAAAATCTGCAGACCAACCAGCACTGTCATTTATGCATTTACATGCCATTAGTAAGCTGCTAAGATTTTAAGACAACCTAGCAATGATACTGCTTCCTGCTTTGCAAAGCTGTGGCATAAAGGATGTTCACTGGATAATAAGATACAGAGATCCAGTGAAAGAATATGGGCTAATATTCCCAACCAATACCTTCTCCTGGAGCAGCCTGTTTCCTTGCAATTGCTGGATTTACTTCGGTACTGGAATAATGGCAACTTCCTCAAAGGATCTGATGAGATGTGTGTAGAATGTGGAAGTTTTGTTACTCCACTAAAATGCAAAGTGAATGGCTTTTCCCACCTTAGGAAGCAAATCAGTAGTAGCAAGATAAAGGGAAAAATTGTACTGTGGAGATACTGAATCCTGTTAATTCAAAGATATAAAGATAAGGCTAATTACTTTCTAGTCAAAGGTCTACCATTTTTCAAAGATTTACAGCTATATGCCTTTCCTCAAAGGTATTCTGAAAAGTTGTTTTATGCACTAATTATCATCATACAACACAGCAATCAAGAAAAGTAGAAATAAAGTTAAAATTACAGAGGATAGTGTAATTGCAGCTTCATGCAGTGCTTTGAAAAGAGAAGGGTAGGCACTCTCTGCAGATGAGCCTTTATTAGGTCTATGAGTTTCTGTGTTGTCATGATTCACTATCTTGGCTAGATAGCAAATCTTTAATGACAGTTGAGGAGTAATCAAAACGTAATAGCAAACTCCACATTTAGATCTCTTTCCAAAAATTTGTTTATATTATGAATTTATCAGCAGTGTTAGGGAATATTCATAATGATCCAGTTCTGAGATGTGCCTGAGCTGGCTAGTGACTGGGAGGCAATTGAAAGATTTAAGATTTCCCATAAAGATGTAATCAAGCAACTTTCTTAGATGATGTGCCAGGCTCTACAGCAGATCAGGGAGAATGTGATTAGTCTAGGACAACAAACATCTTAGGATCCTTACCACCATACTTTATCATACCAAAATAACATACATCTCTGGAAAAGTCATACAGCTTTGAGTTCTTCAGTACAGATCGCTTTGCACTGAAACAATCCAGGCTGGGGTCCAAAATCTGCTGAGGTCAAAGGAGAAATTCCCATTCATTTTCAACAGCTTTTGAATCAGAGCCTTAAAGCTGGTGTTTTGCCATCAGAATTTTCTTAGGCAGACCATGAAATGTAAGTATGCATTTCTTAGAAGAGCTGGAGAACACTGAAACTGTTCTTTTCCCTGTAGCTATACCAAGTATTATGCCTGATTGGCAACGCTTTCCAGAATGTTTAATCTTCAAATTAATTTGATGGTCCTGCTCAGCACAGGGCAAACACAGCCGCGAAATGTTCTGCAGTACGTTGGTTGTCAACAACATTTCCCTTCTCTTTGTTTACCTTTTTTGATTAATCGTTCTTGTGAACAAGTTCTCTCGCTGGAAGGGATTGCTGAAACAGCAAATGTTAAATACGTTGCTCTCTACAGTCTATTAGTGTTGAAGTTCATGCATGTTATAGTCAAAGGTGCAGCTGCATTTTATGTAGTCATGCACAAGCTTGTTTCTTGGTACTAACTCTGCTGTATATTTACCCAGAAGTACACAGCATGCAGTGTAACCACTTTAGATTTAACAGTCACTGTAACCAGCAAAACACAAGGCTGAAATAACTTTGTTGGAGTGAAAACCCTGTGCATCTCCCACTATTGGCACCAAATGGGAAAATGCATTGCTTTTGAAATCTACAAGATACAGAGAATTTAAAGATTGCTACACCTACCAGGAACTTGGTTGGTTGTTTCAGAACTTGCAGCAGATCAAAACCAAGACATCAAAAATGTTGCTGGAATGGGTTTCATTTATAATGTAGTGTCACTGTTTGTAGTGTAACTGTTACAACCAAGAGTGAAGAGACACCCAGTGTTCCCAGGGTTAGGACATTCCTAGAATCCAATGGAAGAGCTGCCACTCTCAGTGGATTGTTAACAGCCTCTGTATGAACTTCTGGTTGTTGGTATTTGTGATTTTCAATTGCTCTTGGTCAGAAAGAAGCTGTTCTGGAAAATCAGTTCTAGCACACCATCCAGAGAAATAAGCAATTAAAGTGATCTTATTGCACCACACACACATTTTCATCTTTACATCATCCACTGTGAAGGATGTGGTTCTGCATGAACCTCACACCTAGAATAACAAGTCAGGAAGCAGGGGACAGGTGAAGGTATTAAATATCCACAAGTAGTGTCCAGCCTGACTCATCTACACAATGGCAAAATGTATATAAGCATTAGGTATACTTGAATATTCAGTTCATTGAATTCTAAAAGATTTCAATAATCTTTGAGACAAGGTAGTATAGTTATAAAAATGGTAAATCGAACAAGTCTGACAAAAAGTTCATCATCCCTTCCAAGGCTGAATAGGAAGTGTCAGCCTGGATCTGTGCAAATCCCAAGTTATCTCTGAATTTAGTTCATGCCAACACCGGAGGCAGAACTGTTGCCTTAGCACAGCACTGTGTGTGAGCTAGCACAAGTAGCTCTCCAGCTACATCCCCATCAGGATGCTGCTCCTGGCATACATGCTAGCATGGCTCCTCTTTCACGATACTGCTGGGCAGATGTGTTCCTGTTGCATATTTAGGCACATCCTTTAATGCTACCCTTCCATTCAGAGCGTAGGGTGAAGCAGGATACTGTGAGTAAAACTGCAGATAGCAATTCCCAAATTGTTTAATGAATGTTTACCGGTCTTCTGTAAGAGGTAAAGAGAGAGACCACCTATTCTGGAGCCAAGCAATCCCCCATGAGAAGCTAATAATCAGAACGGAGGCCAACTATTTACATAGTCTGATAGGGATAGGACAAGGGGCAAAGTTTTTCAGCTAAAAGAGGGGGAATTTAGGCTAGATATAAGGAAGGAAATTTTTCAGTCAGAGGACAGTGAGACACTGGCACAGGCTGCCCAGAGAGACTGTGGGTACTCCATCCCTGGAGGTCTTGAAGACCAGGTCAGATGGGGCCACTATCAGCCTGATCTGGTGAGGAGCAAGCCTGCCCATGATTGGTGATTGGTGATTGGAACTAGATGATTTTTAAGGTTCCTTCCAGCACGAGCCATCCTATGAGTCTATTTTTTTTTAAATATTACATATGTAGCTCTTTGTTTTACAAAGTGTGAGAAGAAAACATATGAAAAACATGCAGACAAACCATTACAGTCCTGGAACAACATTGTTTTTTATTTTCTTCTTACAGTGTCCTGTTAGCTATTAAAGTTCTGATCTTACCAATAGGAAATGGAGGAAAAAGTGGAAAATTTACCTTTAACCATAGACAGAAACTGTAGACTGTTTCCTCTCTTTTCTTAGAAAGCAAACCCTGAGATATTCCATCATTTTAAATTATTTAGAATATCTGAATATATTTATTTTTTGCTCATGAAAAACATAATGATATCTGTACTGTAAGAGGGCGACTCCAAAAGTAATGCCTCCTATTTTATAATATTAGCCAGCAATGTCAGAAGTGGATGTTGGTCATTTGGCCCAGAGGTTGAACCTTCCCACCAGTACTCTGGTGCACTTAGTTGCAGTGCAACAAATGGCAGCAGAGGAGCACTCTGACAAAATGGCACCTGATGTGGAAGCATGGATAAACTAAAGGTGTGTCACCGAGTTCCTCCACATGGAAAAAAAAAAAAGGGCACTAATTTACATTCGTTGATGCTTGCTGAATGTTTATGGAGATCAACAGCGGATGTGAGAACAGCATGGTGGAGAGTGGTGCATTTCAGCAGCAGTAGGGCAACTTCACTAGAGTACTTTGTTATGAGTGTGGCATGCTGTCTCTTGCTCATTGCGGGTGAATAACTAATAGTGATGACTCCGTTGAAAACTGGTGTTTTGTAGCTAAGAATTTGCTGTACCAAGTGGTGTTATTGTGCTCTTTACATCTGTTGTCACTTCCATGCAAATAAATAGGAGGCATTGCTACCTGAGTGACCTACATTTATTGTATCTTCATAGAATAATGCATTATACATGATATGTTCATATCAACCTTTTTCAGTCTTGCTAAATAAACTCCCCGTAAGCACTACTACCACCAGAAGTGAAGAAGTACACTGGTTGTCCAGATTAAATTCTTACAAGATATGTTTTGACTTGCATCTTTGTAGCTTTCCATCTGCTTTAATTCCTGCTGTAAATTTATTTAGAAGGACACTTGAAAGCTTAGAAATGAACATTTTGATCTTCATGCTTTGAATTTAAAAAAAAAAAAAAAATCTCATGTCTGTGTAACCCACAAGCATCAGGGCATTCTTTTGTTTATTGACCAATTTACAACTTTTTACATACGCAATTCATGATGTTCAATTTGTTCTTCCCTGTATGAATTTTTTCAGGGTTGTATGGGCTGATTGTTCAGTAAAGAATAATTGCATCTTGCTCTGTGATGGCCAAGCCTGAGAAAGAGCCCATGTGCCAGCAGAGCTCAGCACATTCCCAGGAGATGCCTACAGCAAATAATGCCTCTTGCAATAAGGCTCATGTCTTAATGCTGTAGTCAAGTGTTTCATAAAGTGGACAGAGAGTGCATAGGGAAAGGTCAGCCCTGTGACTTTCTACAACATCTTTCTCTGTCATTGCTAGCAGCCCTCACCAGTGCTGAACCCTGGTGCCCTCACCCTTACCACATGCCCCAGGCTCAGTGCTGCAGGACTCCTCCCTCTGCCAAGTGCCTGTCTGCATTCCCCAGTGTGAGAGCACCTCGATTACCACTGGTCCCAGAAAGCATCTCTGTGGAGCAGAGCAGACCACTCCTGCTCCTGAGGAGAGCTAATGAGGCAGCAAATGCTTCAATACATTACCACATACCTTCCCAGCTTGGGTGGACAGGTGGTTCGGTGGGGGTTTAACTGTGCTCCCAGCTAAGCTAACCGCAGGGCCTGCAGAGGTGCATTTGCTATACAGGAGGCTGCAGTCAGAGCACATCCAAATTGCACAGCAAAATTGTGTTAAAAGAGCACCCTGCTTTCATGAACTTGAGAGGAGACAACTCTTAAATGAATTGAAGGATGTGTGCCACAATACTGTGGGAATAGAAACAGCTGTTATATGGCAGAAAAACTTCAAAAATGTATGATTTCATTAGGAAAATTGAATATATCTCAAGTTTCTAGGGGATGCAATATCTCATTTTGGCCTTACAACTCTATCCTGTGTTACTTTAAGGGTGCAGCCATGTTAACATGTACTGATTAAAAGCTGTCTCCAGGAAGAAAAGAGTAGTTGTAATCTTCTGTGTACTCCTCACTCCATCTGCTTTGCAACACAGTGAGCAGCGCTGTGCAAAGCCAGATTAAATTTAGCACATCTGCTGCTCTCCTCATCCCTAGGCCAGGGGAAACAGAAAGGAACCCATTATTTCAATACATGCAGTTCTTTGCCATTATTCAAACACAACCACCTCCCTTGTTTCTGAGCAAGGAGGGCAGGACTCACCAGGTAATCCAGCAAGTAATGTTTCAGTGTGAGTAGCACAGCTCTGTAGGATCACTGTGAATAAGGGAGAGAAACTCCTTGCTTCCATCACTTCTCTGGCACACTATACAAACCCTGTCTGGAATTGATTTGATTCCTGGCTCTAGTTATCTCTTGTATTAACATTCCCAGCAGACCAAGAAATACTTTTAAAAAAATATTCAGGCCAGTGGTTCTGGCTGCTTGCATTGGAACAACTTTCACAAAGCAGTGATGAGGCTTGATACGGGCCTCTGAGTTTCCAGAGTCAACAGTCTGGTACTGACCACACACTGGATGTAGCACAGCCCATATATCCCCCCAGAGCTGCCTATAAATCCCCAGCACTTAGTGCTGTGCACGATCACAAACCCTGATGTGCTGCACAGGGCAGGGGCTGAAAGACACAGAGCAGCCAAACACCTTCATCTTTCAACTACTGTATTTTTGACACGGTAACTACCTGCTGTAACTCCTTAAGAAGAAAAACCCAACTGAGTTGTCCTTCCTTCTTCCTTCCTACCTGAAGACATAGGAGTTAGTGTAGAGTTATTGTGCCTACAGCAAGCTGTTACACTCTGTAGTCACAACAATTTAGTTTTTGAAAGATACTGGGCAGCATCTTGTGACAATCACTATCCAGAAGAGTTTCCTTTCACAAAGGTCTAGCCTTGTAATCCACCCCTCCCACAAGGCTTTGTTCTGCTTTGGTTATCTCTGTGGCCTCACATAGGTGTGGGTGTAGAGGCAGTAGTGCCTCTGGCTTTCATTGTCACTCAGAAGTACCGGCTTGATGAGGGGAGCATTTAAAGAGTTTTAATGATTTTGGCTCCTAAACTCTTCTATCCTATACTAGTTTCTGAATAGAAGGATGGGGGTCATGAGACTTCCAGAAGTAAAAAACAATTTGGGGATTAGGCTCTAAAAGTCAGCAGTAACCTAAAGGAAACCTATAATCAGTTTGGTTTTTTTTTTTTCCAGCTTTTGAACCACCATGAAGCAAATAAACATTGGTGATACACAGGCACACTTGTTCAGAAACAACTTCAAGTCCCACAGATACGAAATCTTATCACTGGCACTGATATAGAGCGGCAGTCTGAACCCTGCCAGCCCCTTGCTATGGACTGGTACCACAACACCAGCTTGTGTTGACCGTGAGAAGTGGAAGGCTCAAGGCAAGACATCACATGGTTCAAGTGGAGCATACAAAGATAGGAATATGAAGAGGGGACACCCAAACACAAAGTTGAGGCAGAGAACAGCATTTTCCTTTTTACACCCAGTATGTAAATTGCCTATATACACAACTCCAAAGATACCTGAAGACATGACAACCAGGAAAAAGAGTGAATTTAGGATGAGAGTGCTGGTGGCTAAGGTAGTAGGGAGAGCTCCTTCACGGGACTGGAGGAACTGCTGCAGTTGACTAAGGAAATACTGAAATTCTGCAGGGGAAAAAAAAAAAAAAGCAGTAAGCAAAGCTCCAGTGAGAGCTCTGTTGTATAGCTGTAGCCACAGCACCATGCTCAGGGGGCAGCCTGCCATATAAGAGCTCCTTTCTGTATTCACTGAAGTTGAACAATTCCATCATTTCACCTTTTCACACAAAGTAGCTTACAGACTGTAAGGGGGCATCCAGGAAAGGCCATTGCCAGTGCTATGACACAGCTGTTGTGTGTATCTTACTCACTGAGCATCATGAGATCCCACCCAGGAAGGTACCAGGCATAGATGAGCACAGAGTGCTGTCAAGGGTGTGCCAGACTGGATAGGAGAGAGGAGTCTCCCCTTTGGCCATTGCTGTCTTCACTTTATGTATTGTTTAAACCCTGATACAGCTATTTGCAGGTGAGAAGGTCTTGGTGTGGCTTTGAAATACCTGTGCAAAGTGATGGGAAGAGGTAGTAAAAACAGCAAGAGAAAGAATTGGGGCATTTCTCCATTTGTCTGCAGTGCACAGCACCGTGGGCACCAACAGTACTGACGCAGACAGAGCTCATTCTTTTGGTGCCTCATGCTGTATAGCTGCACATTTAAGAGCCAATTTTGTTTCACAATCATTCAGACGTCCTCATTGTGTAGTTCATAAAATAATCTTAAATTGCCATCTTGATATTTCTTATCGCATATCCTCTGGGAGACATTGTAATGGAAGACCTGTTTCAGGACTGCATGGCTGCTCTAATCACATAAATCAAATTTTAAGTATTCAGATAATGTTGGTATTGGTATTTCTTTTCCTTCTTTAGGCTTTATTCTTGCTTTCTGAGGCTATCTACAGCAGTGGTAAAAAAATCCAGGCTAACTTCTCTTTATACAGAACCACAGATAGGAACTGTGATTGATGTCTGCAGTAGGATTTCATTTAGGATTTAGGTACTGAAATACAAAATGTTTTCCTTCCATATAGACCAAAATGGAGACATGTATTACCAAATATAGACAACAAATAGTCAAAACAGCATGGACAAGGGACAAAATGAGGGCCACTGGGGTTGAGCGGGTTGTTAGAGGTCTCATACCAAACTCCATGGGCAAAGATGGTGGAGTACAAAGGAATGGAGTAGGGCAGGGGGATGCTGGGAATGTTACTGTTCTAGGGGACCCTAGATCCCCTATAAAGGCAGCAAGAGGGAAAGCCCAGCTGAAGTGCCTTTATACCAATACACGCAGCCTGAGTAATAAACAGGATGAGCTGGAAACTGTGATGCACTTGGAAAGTTATGACCTTGTTGCAATCACAGAAACATGGTGGGATGACTCCCACAACTGGAATACTACCACTGATGGTTATCAGCTCCTTAGAAGGGATAGGCGAGGTAGGAAGGGTGTTTCTCCCTCTGAGAAACAGTCAGGAACAGGTTGAGAGCCTGTGGGTTAGAATTAGGGATGGGACTAATAAAGGTCAGCTGGTGATAGGGGTATACAACAGGCCACCTGATCAAGGGGAGGTTGTTGATGAGGCTTTCTTGCTCCAGATGTGGGAGGCATTGTGCTCACGGGCCCTCGTCCTGGTGGGGGACTTCAACCATCTGGACATCTGTTGGAAAGACCACACGGCGAGCTGCAAGAGGTCCAGAAGGCTCATGGAATCCATTGATGACATCTTTCTGGTCCAGGTAGTGGACAGACCAACCAGAGGTGAAGCGTTGCTGGACCTGCTGCTCACCAGTGCGGAAGAGATCATCAAAGACGTCAATGTTGGAGGCAGCCTGGGCTGCAGCGACCATGTCCTGGTTGAGTTCGTGATCTCGAGGGATGTGGACCTGGCAAAGGGTGGGGTCAGGACCCTGAACTTTGGAAGAGCGAACTTTAAGCTGGTCAATGGATTGTTGGCCAAGATCTCCTGGGATGCTGTCCTTAAAGATAAAGATGTTGAGGAGGGCTGGCTACTCTTCAATGATGCCCTCCAGAAAGCACAAGAGGTCTCCATCCCTCTGAATAGGAAAGTGGGCAGATGAGATAGGAAACTGGCATGGCTCGGCAAGGACCTGCTGGGCACACTGAGGGTGAAGAAAGGTGCGTACAAGCTCTGGAAACAAGGGCGTGTCACCTGGGAAGTGTACAGGGATGCTGTCCGGACTTGCAGACATAGGATCAGGAAAGCCAAGGCACAGGTAGAACTGAACTTGGTGAGGGATGTGAAAAACAATAAGAAGACATTCTACAGGTACATTGGCCAGAAGAGACAGGCCAAAACAGATGTACCCTCTTTAGTAAATTTAAAAGGAGAACTGGCTTCAACAGACAAAGAGAAAGCTGAGGTACTAAATGAGTTCTTTGCCTTGGTCTTCACTGGTGGCCAGGATTCCAGTCTTTCTCACGTCCCTAAGCCCTGCACCCCCAAGCCTCCAGGTGGGGACCAGGGGGGTAAATCCCCCCCCACTGTAAGGTCAGAGCAAGTCCGAGACCGCCTCATGAGACTGGATGTGTACAAGTCTTTGGGGCCAGATGGTGTGCATCCCAGGGTTCTGAAGGAGCTGGCTGAGGTGGTTGCCAAGCCACTTTCCATCATATTTGAGAAGTCATGGCTGTCAGGCGAGGTCCCAGATGACTGGAGGAAGGGTTAGGTCACTCCCATTTATAAGAAAGGGAGCAAGGAGGACCCGGGGAACTACAGGCCTGTGAGTCTCACCTCTGCGCCTGGGAAGATCATGGAACAGATCCTCCTGGATGACATGCTCGATCACATGAGGAATGAGCGTGTGATCCGAGACAGCCTGCACGGCTTCACCAGGGGAAGGTCATGCTTAACCAATCTTGTGGCCTTCTATGATGGAGTGACAGCATTGGTGGATGAAGGGAAGGCGACCAATGTCATTTACCTGGACTTGACCAAGGCCTTTGATATGGTCCCCCACCACATCCTTATCTCCAAATTGGAGGGATGTGGATTTGATGGGTGGACCACTCGTTGGATAAGAAATTGGTTGAAAGGCTGCAGACAGAGGGTGGTGATCAATGATTCTATGTCCAGGTGGAGGCTGGTAACGAGCAGAGTCCCCCAGGGATCTGTCTTGGAACCGGTGCTCTTTAACATCTTTATCAATGACATCGATGATGGAATTGAGTGCACCCTCAGCAAATTTGCTGACGACACCAAGCTGAGTGGTGCAGTTGACACGGAGGAAGGAAGGGATGCCATTCAGAGAGACCTTGACAGACTTGAAAGGTGGGCCCGGGTGAACCTAATGAGGTTCAACATGGCAAAGTGCAGGGTTTTGCACTTGGGTTGGAGGAACCCCAGGCATCTATACAGACTGGAAGGGGCAGTCCTTGAGAGCAGCTCTGAAGAGAAGGACCTGGGGGTCCTGATGGATGTCAAACTTAACATAAGCCAGAAGTGTTCTCTTGCAGCTTGGAAAGCAAATAGTATCCTGGGCTCCATCATGAGAGGGGTGGCCAGCAGGGACAGGGAGGTGATTGTCCCTCTCTACTCTGCTCTTGTGAGGCCCGATCTGGAGTACTGTGTCCAGGTATGGAGCCCCCAGTACAAGAAAGACAGAGGGCTGTTGGAGAGGGTCCAGAGGAGGGCCACAAAGATGATCAGGGGGCTGGAGCACCTCCCCTATGAGGACAGGCTGAAGGAACTAGGCTTATTCAGCCTGGAGAAGAGAAGGCTGCAGGGTGACCTCATTGCAGCCTTTCAGTACCTGAAGGGAGCCTATAAACAGGAAGGGAGTAAACTCTTTGAAAGGGTAGATAACAGCAGGACAAGGGGGAACTGTTTTAAGTTGAAAGAGGGAAGATTTAGGTTGGATGTTAGGGGGAAGTTCTTTACCAGGATAGTGGTGAGGTGCTGGAACGGGCTGCCCAGAGAGGTGGTGGATGCCCCATCCCTGGAGGTGTTCAAGGCCAGGTTGGATGAGGCCCTGGGCAACCTGGTCTAGTAAATGGGGAGGTTGGTGGCCCTGCCCAGCAGGGGGGCTGGAGATTCATGATCCATGAGGTCTCTTCCAGCTCAGGCAATTCTGTGATTCTGTGATTCTGTGACTCAGTTTGTGAGTCTGAGATCTTTTCAGACATTGCTAGTACACAGTGAAGTATTCTACCTCCTACATGCATGCCATAGGTATTCCTGCTATTGGCTATTTGTTGATCTTTATACTGTGATCATTATATTCCACTATTATTTTTGCATCCCTTTGTGCTATGAGGTGAGACAGATGTTTGCTACTATGTATGGTATACCACATAACTATTCCTCCTACATGCCAACAAGGCAAGTTTTCTACAAGGTTAGGAAGGAAAATGCTATAATTTCTGGCAGTCTATGGAAGTAGAGATGCCTTAACCTCTTTGTACACAGGTACCTGTCCAGTAGAATATAACCCAACTATTAAACAATGGGATTAAGGAGGAAACTTCCCCACCAGATAGCTTATTCTGTAATTACCAACTAACAGGGCTTCAGTACTTTCCTTTGAAGCACCTCACAACTGGACAGAGCCAAGGAAAGGATGCTGTGATCCTAATCTGCTTATTTATAAGGCATGGAAAATATCAATTTATCTGTGTTAATTTTCATTCAGGTTTGACAACTGACTGTCTACACTATAGACAGGTCTGCAGGGCTCACCTGTAAAAAAATTAATATAGGAATTTGAGTCATTTCAAATTTGAAAGTATTTAATATTTTTTCTTCATTTCCTGATGTTTACATGCAATTGGAAAGGAAAATGCCCACTTCCTCTCTCCTTTCATTGTCCTTTCCATTTTATTGTTGAATTCATACAAATATGACCAACATGTTTCTATTGCTCTATACCTTTGCTCTGCAGCCTCTGATTTTCTTATCACTTTTTCATCCTTTGAGAAGGAGAAATTGCAAGTCTGGGGGTCTCCCACAAGCACACAGATACCTGAGCAAGCTCCTCACATAACTACTCTCTAGCCACTTTGGGTTAGGGCAGAGGGGAATGCAAAATCCTTTACGTACAAGCCACAGACCTTGAGTACTGTAATCCCAGCAATGGCAGAGTTAAACAAGATTGAGGAAGAAGGGTTTTCAGAGCCCAGACTATGTTTGCAACTTGAAAGCGTACTGTAGCTTTGAGGACAGTTTTTCATTATTGGGCAGGATCCAGCATCTCACCATCTATGTTACAGTTTGCTCAAAGGCAGGCAGATTATGAAGAAATAGCAGCCACATCTGTGTCAGCTACATTTATCCCATCTGCTTTTTTATTTTATCAACTGGGAAAGCAAAATCCTAGTCATCGCACAAGACTGTTTTAAAAGGATTAGTGCAAATAATTTGGCACTGACAGAACGTACACATAAATGTTTTTCCTTATGGATGAGACATTTTAAAATTATGTTTCCACTGGCTTTAATTTCAGTTAAAAGCTTTCACTATTTATCCCAAGTCATTATAGTGCTTAGAGTCTTCATTCAAGTCACTCTGTGCTTCCCATGACAAGTTGTTTTTAGGGCAGGCTGTTAAAATCATGATCATACAGTGGCCTTTAATTCAGCATAACAAAATGCATGCCCCCATTTTACCTTTGTTCAGGGCAGTGTTGTTGCTGACACTGGATATAGGTAAGAGGCTGGTGTGGATGTGAGGGGTGAGGAATAGCAAGTTGCAGAGGCAAGAGGACAGAAAATACCATCCCACCATACAATTTCCTTAGTCACTGGGACCTGTTCCTGAAATCACCAGTAGCCACATCATGCATTACTTGTCATCTAGTTACACTGCGAGTCAGAGCACACAGCTTCACCTCTCCAAAAGGAAAAGGTCTTTCACAACGACAGTAGTTCTGCAGGCATTTTTCGTTTGTCCCCAGGCAAACACCAGTTAATTGACTTCGCTTTCTTTTTTTTTTGTTCACATATCCTCCTTCTTTCCTGAGTATTTCTCAAGAGGAGTCATAACCTCTATCAAAATAAGCTCTTGTTATATAGGCAAGCCAAAGTCATTTATGTCCCCTCTTTTTTTATGACAGACCTTCCAAATAATTTTGTCAGACCTCTCCTATAATGTTTAAGTTTCCCTTTCCTAAGAATGGGAAATGAGAAACTGACACAGCATGCTGGGGAGATCTTGCCAATGCTTTATACAATGACATTAGTATGTTCTTATCTCTACTGGAATTGATTCATGTGTCAGAGAGTTTTTGATCTCCTCAGGCACTGAAAACTGCGTCTCTGGCACCAAATCACAGCTTGTTCAGCTCTCACTCTCTGGCTTCTACATACATTACTTCTGAAAGCCCTTTCAAAAGGATGCTAGCATCACTGTCCTCATTTCACAAAGGCAATTCAGGTGACAAAAAACTTGCCAAAGCCACACAGCAAGATTATAGTCACAATGAGGTGAAGACTATGTGTGCCTTCACCAACAAATGTTTTGTATGCTAGGCCACAGATTGCAAAGCAAGAGAGATCAGGCAGGCCTTTTAAATCTCAGCGATAGAAAATATAAGGTGAAATATTATAATTGAGAGAGATGGAAGGTAAATCAGAAAGTGATCAGAAAGGCATCATACCTGTAACTCTTCTGACACAGCAGAAAGCATAGCAGAATTCAGCATCACTTTGCACTCACAAGGAGTCTTTCACCCATGGGATACACGCTAGCCTTACCAGGTCAAAAATACCAGCTTGCATGCAGACAAGTAGCCATATTACAGGCCAAGTAGTACTGCATGGCTCAAACTCTGCAAGGATTGTATTTTTAACTTTATCCATTGCAATTAGCAGCAGCTATTCAGAAAGATTTTCATTAATCCTCAAATGAGTCCTTGGAAGTCACTGGCAGCTGGAAACCAAGAAAATTCAGAGTTGAGGACACCTGCCTGTATGCACTGTCCTGATGGAGACCAGATTTCTTAAAATGTTGTTGTTGTCATCCTTTTCTGAGGTAAAGCTTCCAGGGAAATAGCTGTAATAGCATCGTAGAATCATAGTTACTTACTCTTACATTGAAAATGCCATGAACTTCACACAGAATCATAGAATCATAGGATTACTCATGTATTGATGGAAAAAAGAAAAAAGAAAAAGAAAAGAAAGAGAGAATACTACTTAATTCTAACTGGCTGGTGTCAACTTAAAAAACACATATTTTGTTTTTGCTTGCTGTTCTAAGCAGTACTCTACAGGCTTGGAGGCACAGCTGAGGACTGGAGTGACTTATTCCTTAGGTGAAATAGGCACAGATGCCACTTCTTCCACTCCATCAAACTGCAGAATGGCAGTTTGGTTTGTCAGCAAGTTATTTACTTTAGGAGCAAAAATATGCGTCCAACTGGACTGCGAATTAGAGAAGTACATAAGGAACAGAAAAGATTCCAGCTTTGCATTTCTGAAAGGTGTTTACTGAACACATTTGTGAAATTGTACCCAACAGCATTGACCTAAATTTTTTATTTTTACGGTACTGATTTGCCATCTAATTTTACTACATTTGTTTCATTATTTTCATTAATTTTGTTTGCTTTTTGTGCTAGTAACTCTGCTATGAGAATGATTTTCATAACAAAATTCTGAAAGATTATTATACACATGAAATCATTCCCCACTCCTTACTTCGTCATTAAGTTACATTAATAGCTGAAGAGACTTGTTGGCTGTTTGTTTCTCTCCCTTTTTCTTTTTTTTTTTTAATGTTGGAGGCTTTGGATAATGTAACGGTTTTGTATACAGACCACGTTTGGGGAATTCTAAAAACACCTGTATTAACAATAGAGGTTGTCTGGATTGTAGGACCAGGTTTTCCTTTTATTTCAGAGAGTACAGAAGAATCATGCAGGATGGAGCATCATTAGCTCTGCTATCTTGAGTTCCTGGAAGGAAGTGCTCTTTTTGGAGCCTGGGGTGAGGAAGAGGAAAAATGAATGGGAGTGAAGACAAGGCAAGACAGGAGTGCCACATCCTGCAAGCCTTCAACATATCAACTCTAACAGTGCTATTGCTGTAGGCTTAAAGGGTGGTCTTGATGCTGTTAAATACACCCAGCTCCATGACAGTAGAAACAGCTGCTTGGGAAACAGTTCTTGACGATATTGTCTTGATAAAATCTTTCTATTCTCTTGACTGATAACCCCTGAATAAGGAGAATTGCAAAACACAATTCAGCTTTTGCTATTCAGTAAGTCTTCAAGATGTACTTTATTTTCCACTTTTTTATCAAATTTCCCAATCTTCTTACTCCTTTGATATATTGTCAGCTCCAACCATAAAGCATAAGCAATCCTGGGACTATTCCTTTTGGAGAGGGTATATGTCCCATTGCTAAGCTTAAGGAATTGTATAAATCATAAAATAATTGAATGACCAAGGTTAGAAAAGACATCCAAGATCATCCAGCCCAACTGTCCACATACCACCAGTATTTCTCCTCTAAGCCATATCCCTCAATACAACATTTAAGTGGTACTTGAGCACCTCCAAGGATGGTGACTCCACCACCACCCTGGACAGCCCATTGCAGCACCTGACCACTCTTGCAGAGAAGAAATTTTTCCTAATATCCAACTTGTAGTATAAAATCTACTAAACATGCATGATGAAAATGCTCAAAATCTAAACTCTTCTGCAAGTGAGCTCCTTATCACAGAAAAATTAGTCTTAATTTCTATTTTCACATACCCAGCTGAGGCTGGCAGATTCAAACTTATAGCAAGGCATATGCACTAATACACCTGTTAGATTTGTGTGGTCACACGATAAAGTGAAGTTTTTCAGCAACAGATTTATTAATAAATTGTTTGATTAATGAGTTAAAAATCCAGAAAGGATATGGTTACTTGTTTATTTACATAGGCATTGTAGTGTTTCTATGTAGGGGAAAATAAGAGAAAAACAATGAAAATGAACAGATGGAAGATAAGTGTAATCTCTATGCTAATTCTTTACCGTTAAAGGCTACTATGGAAATAAAACAAAACGACACTATTCCTGGAAAAACCTGGGACTGCAAAGGGTACCTTGTTTATCTCTGTTAACTAGCTGTCTGCCATAGTGTCCAAGCTGTATCTGATAACTGTAGGAAATGTTTTGGAAGTTGGTTGTACAGACAAAATCTCGAAGAGTTTCATTCACCTTGTTCTGAAATGAATCTATTCTCTTCTTACTTACTGTGCTTTCAGTCAGCTCTTCACTTTGCAGTAGAGATAGGAAATGTGTAGAACTAAAGTGTAGAATTATTTATTTTCTGGTCTTCTGGAAATTAAAAGCAGCTACAGTTTAACAGTCAAGAATCACTGATATTCCTTGGAGCTGTCTAGGTGCTGGCAGTGTAAAAGATCAAATCTGTATTATCTTTGTCTGCAGAACCAAGTTATCCATGACAAAGCCACCGGAGTCCCTCGTGATTTGGTTATAGAGAACGGTAGCTTTATCTGTGATGTCAGAGCCGAGGAAAAGCTGGTTTGAAAATTAGTACATGTTTTTAACGTGTTGTTAAAGCACTTTCAGGTTGATTCAGGCTTACATTTCTCTCCTGACATTCTAATTTCTGTAATGAGGAACACAACTGAAAACTCCCTGGCAACTAAAGTCACTACTCTAAATTCTGTCCCACACACTCACAGGAGTTCTGTCCCCCAGCTCTCCCAAGTGGTACCTCCTCCATAGCAACAAGACTCACTGTCATGATGCATATATTTCCTATCTGTCTCTGTGAGCTAGATAACTTTCATGCCCCTCTGCAAGAACCCCTACCTACTGACATTTAAGATGGCCTTAGCACTGTATTTGTTTCTGCAAGAAAAGAGATTAAAGGTCAGGAAAAACAGCAACCAATCCTGAATATCTGGTAACTGCCGGTGATGGCTGAGCAAACAGATGAGAACATATTTGCATCAGTAAAAACTGGTATCAGTTGCCCTTCCTTTATTCACCACTGCCATCACTTCATTATAGGAGGCCATCAGATGGGTCAGGCATGATCTGCCCTTGGTGACTGACTGGTTGTGAAGACCGAGGCAAATAAACTTGTAAGTACCTTGATGTTATCCACGTCTGAGTAGACCAGCTCTCCATTTTCATTTATCAGAGGGAGTACACCCTCCTTTGTCTGTCTCTTCTGACCAGTGTATCTAAACAAACCCTAGTTTTTTGCATCCCTTGCCAAGTTCAATTCCACCTGCTCCTCGGCTGTTCCAATCCCATCCCTGCTCATCTGGGCAGCATCCCTATATTTTTCCAGACTACCCATCCCTGCTTTCACTGCTTATATTTTTTCTTTATTTTCCCTCAGCCTGACCAGTAGTCATGTTGATTTGCTGCCTTATCTGCCCTATTTCTTATTCTGGAGAATGGAGAGATCTTTCACCCTCAGAAAGATGTTCTTAAAGTGCTGCCTTTTCTGTTCTGTTCCTTTGTTTGTAAGCACAGTTTCCCAGGAGATCTCATCCAACAATTCCTTGAACAGCCTGAAGTTTGATCTCCTGAAGTTCAGGGTCCTGACTCCACTCCTTGGCAGTCCCACATTCCTCAAGATCACAGACTTGACCAGGACATGGTTGCTACAGCCCAGGCTCTCTCTGATCTTAACCTCTTTTACAATCTCTTTCACACTGGTGAGCACCAGGTCCAGCAATGCTTCACCTCAAATAGGTCTGTCCAATGCCAGAACCAGAGATTTTTACTTCTAGAGTTGTAGTTATTTTTTCATTTCTCCTCACATATCTGTTCAAAATGGAATGCAAAACTCTCTTCTACTGTTGATGAGCTTTTTTTTAATAAGCTCCAGTATTTGTGTAGCTTCTGGTAGCTGGCCATGTGATTCTCCATAATGACTAAGTATGACAAGAGGCCATTGCCACTGGTTGAGCCTTGGGAAGTGCAGACTGACTAGTAGGGTAGAGTAGTGCTGAAACAGATTATGTACAGAAACTGCACAGCCCTCGGTAGCCATTTTTTCCTCCTTGTAAAGACCTCTCTATGTTGCCCTCTAGCAATATACTAACTTTTCATTTCCCATTTTGTTGTCCTCTGCAGACTGGACAAATGTGCCTTTCATCACCTGCTCTGCATCACTAGTAGAGCTGAACAGGATAGGTGCCAGGATAGAGCCTGTAGTATCCAACTTGTTACCTGCCCTGAGTTAAGCTATGATTCATTAACTATATACATACAAACCCAACCAGATTTTTATGCACCTATTAATCCATACACTCAGAATTTGTTGACCATGATTTACTGGTAATTTATTTTTGCTGTCCATTCCCAGTCATCCATCATAAACTGGGAAATAGCTTCCAAGAGGACTCTAATTTTCCCATGGCCTGAAGTGAAGCTAACTACCCTTTGACTTTCTGAATTGTTCCTCCTGCTATTTTTGAAGATGTGTGATATTTTTTTTTCTCAGCCTTTGTGGACCTACCTGATCTTCATGACCAATTGAAGATGGTACAGTGTACAACTGCATTGACAGTTTCTGCTTTTCTCATCAGTCATAGATGCCAGTCCAGTAGACTGTGTCCTTGGAGGCTGTCAGCAATCAGTCAGACAAATCCACAGCTGACCTGATAGGTGCTTGAAGAAGAAGGCTGGGCTGATTGACCTCAAGACATGTAATACTTCTGCATACTAGCTTCTAGAGGAAAATTGTCAGAACATAGCATTTGTGGATGGATTGTTGGCTGGTTCTCCTTTTCTAGAGAAATTAGAAACCCACTTGGATGTGAACCAGGGCAATGTGCTCTGGGAGAGAGATCCTACTTGAAGCAGGAGTGTTGGACTAGAAGATCTCAAGTGGTGCCTTCCAACTTCAACCGTTCTATAATTCTGTGATTCTTCTCAGAACAGACAGCACTGATTGTCTGGGCTTTTTATTGCAGAGAATGCCTTAATCGTTTGTGACTAAATCATATGAAAAGAATGCCTACCCTAGCCCTGAGCTATGAATTGACCTCTTGAGAAGAATTTGTACACAGGTGCACTATGGCGCAGACATACCTATTTAAACATGCCCTGTGTCAAAATACGAGGAGAGTTATATGTATCATGGTCATGAAGACACAGATAAATAGTTTAATATAATATTCAGGTAGAACCTGAGCAAACTGCTTAATAGAAATTGCATCAAACAGAAGATGAAAAATAGGGATTAATGTAAGCCAATAATTATATATAATTATCTGTTCATTATAAGGTGCTTACTTCTCAGTTCTCTACTGAAGTGCACTGAAGTACTGAAGAACAACTGGGGAGATAAAAAATAAGCTAAAAAACTAAACAGCATTGTAGATAGAAGTATACTCTTCAAATTAAGTTCTGTTACTCTTCAAAAATTATTTGCTGAGACCACAGAGAAAAAAAAGTAATCTATGATAGCTGTACAATATGAAGAAATAGAAGGGAGTGTCTTTCAGGCCAGTGTTAATAAAAAAATCACATAGAAAAGGTCGGATTAGAGTGCCTTGAATTTCACATTGTAACACTGGGATTCAGTGGACTGTTGGCATTAAGTTCCACCAACTCAGTTTTAAGAGAAAAATCATCATTAAGAGAAGCAAAAAAGTGGGAGTTTTTCTTTAGATTAACTAGCATACATGAAGAAAGTGTGGAGAGCAAGGTATATGTTATTTCTAAATTATTCTTTATCTGGAAAGTCCTTAAGGAGAAATTCTTGTTTATTCACAGTAGAAATGTTGAGCGATAATCTGATAAAGATAGTATGTGGCCTCCAATGCTCTATTTACTGTAGCCTGACATTACGGGACTGCATACTTACTTATTGGATAGATATCTGGAATTTTTGTGACTAAGAATAGAAATGTTTCCCAGAAGTATTAGCAAAGCTTTTATGAAAGCATATCCTATACACTGGAGGTTGTCTTAAAGATGGCTTTGATTCAGTAGAGAAGATGTCCTGGATTATTTCCCTTTTCCATGAGATGTTTACATTTCGATAGAATTTGTTTCTTGAGGTGATTAGAAAGTTACTGCAGACTATGCTATCATAGCTTGCAAAACGAATTGCAGGCCAGTAACAAATTTCTGTAAGACTATACCCTTTTCCTTCCCATTCATACCTGAAATGTATTTAATCAACAGCTCTGCACTGGTTAGAGCACACTCCCCTAGCTGTGCTGAGCTGCAGACTGTCCCTCCTGAACAACATATATGTAGTTCACCTCTTCGTGGTGCTGATTCCTGGAACACTGTTCACAGTATAACTACAAGAACAGGAAGAAAAATATAGACTATTGAAATAAACTTCTCCATCCGTGGTGTACATGTATCTGCAATTGGATTAGTGTTAGACAGCAATGGAAGACCTTTCATATGGATATATTCAGGTCAAATTTTTCCACAAAAGAATCCCTGAAGTAATTTTGGCAATGTAATAAGAGGATTATCTACTCCAGCAACACTCTTTCTGCTTTTTTGTAGAAATCAGAGGCCTTGGATGTATTTCTTGGCCCTCCTCATTACTTTGAAATATAATACTAGCTTGCAGAGTTATTTAATATTTCAAAGCTACTTAAAAGCAATGGAATTTAATATTTAACCATAACTACACCTTAAATTATTTCAGTTTTGTCCCACACAAATGTCCAGCCTTGAAATTTTAGATAAAGTAGTATTCTTCTTTACAATTAAATGTATGCAGTTTGATTTTCTCCTCAGTGAGAAAACCCTGACAGTAACGCAATAGGCTAGCATGGAAATGCATGTTCTGATGAAATTTGTATATAGAAAAAACAGAAATTCTACCCTTGAAAAGGACATTTTGATGGTCTTCAGCATTGCTAGTCATATACCTATTGCAGGAACTTGTAGTCCCATTTACAAGATGTATTTACGTCTCCAGAGAGAATGTGTAACTTACAAATGTAGCCAGAATCTTGGTCATATTACTGAAAGACAGATCTCTTCAGAAGGCCTTCTTATGACCTGGATAAATACTCTGAGTGGTGAACCATAGAGTCAGCCACAGGTAACCCAGGCACAGAAAATGCTTTATATATATATATATATATGGGCAATCTACAACTGATGAATTCAATAGAAATACAGTTTTAAGTATTTCATACTGAGTAACTTTTTAAGCAGCTGCCTTGAGCCAGTGGCCAAAAATGTATTTCTATGTCGTGTCCAAGGAGCTACAGAACGATGCTTTTCTAAACTGTTAAATCTCATTG
This sequence comes from Gallus gallus, assembly GCF_016699485.2. NCBI lineage: Eukaryota > Metazoa > Chordata > Aves > Galliformes > Phasianidae > Gallus > Gallus gallus. The sequence continues at coordinate 26,977,520 of NC_052572.1, read as the reverse complement.
CCATCAAGTTGTTCAGGAGCCAGAAGGGTCAGTTCTCTCACAGGCTAGAGAGACCTTTTTCATCATATCTTCCCCTCCAAAGGCACTGTGGCTGCATGCACAGACCTTGACAGGTCCAGATCCTACAGCAGCCTCTGCAGCAAACTGACCTTTCAGCTAAGATTCCCCCTGATCTTTATTATCCCTGCAATGTGAGTGAGCAAGAGCAGATTACAGTTGTGTCTTTAAGTGAAATGCTCATGCTTATTTCACTGGCATAGACATCGTTTGGTATCAACTGAATGATTTCTGACAAAGAGAGAATATGATACACAGGTCTTCTTGTGCCTGAGCCCTAAATATTTGATTTTGTAGCATATATCAGATTTGTTTTGAATGTCACTCTCTGCTAAAGGTAGAGTCACTCCTTAATTGTTAGTTTCTAGCTCTAGAGGTCAAGTTTAGCTGCTCTGCTATAGCTTCATTAACTACAGTGGACATTTTGTCCATAGCTTCTAACCCTTCTCAAACAATACTGTGGTGTGGATATCAAATGAAGTCAGACATATGTCCTTCATCAAACACCTCAGGACTACAGCCATAGATAGAGTACTATTATATTTTATCAGTATTTTTGGTAATCACAAGCAACAGTGACAATCTTGGTCATGACCCATCAGTCCTTCCCGTGAGAAAACATAACCATCTTCCATGTTAATGTTCATCATTAAAATAAACAATCTGGCCCTGTCCTGAGGCAAGTAGCTGAAAAAATCAGCAGACTATCAGCATTGGAAGAAGTGCAATTCCTGCTAGATTAGTTTTAGAATATTTTCTGCACAGGAGGCAGAATTTTCTTTGCCACAAAAGCTGAGCAATTTTCATTGTACTTCCAGCCAGAGATCTGTGAGGCAAAACAAACCAACAACAACAACAAAAAAAACCAACACAAATCCAGCTAGCGAAAAATACAAATTATTGCAGGATATTCTACCATTTTATGTCAACATCTGCATTCATATATCTAAGAAAGGATATCCACTTGGGATTTATAACCCATCATCAAGTAAATACTTGAGTTATAACAAAGAATTAATCCTAAGAGGAGAAGGGAAGAGAGACCATAAGGGACTGGTTAAGGGATTCAAATTGCTTCATTCATTGATTTGTATGCAATGTCCTAGAGAATTCTGCAAAGTTTTAGTCAACAAACATTAAAAGAGACTGATAGATGTTTTCCTTGCTCAACAATCATCATGCTTTAATCAAAGATCTTTAGTTCAAATAGGTAACCAAGGAGGTAATGCAGAAGAAAAGAAGGACTACATGGAGCAGCCAGCCATGAGACTTGGATAGAGGACCATGAGGTCCTCTTTCCTTAATCTCACACCAATGCACAGAAAATCTCGTGAGGAATGCAGTGGATCAGGTTGCAGCTCGGGTAGGTGCCTAATTTAACTCTTTGCCTAATGTGTAAATTTTCACAATTAGAAAGAAAAAAAAAAAGCAGAGAAATAGACAGAGGTGTGATTTCAGTAAGACAGGTGTCTCTAAGAAGGGAATGCAAAACAGAAAGCAGTTGCAAGTGTTGCACCTTGGAAGGTCATCAGCAGAGTGCTGCCTCCTGTGGTGCTGCCCTGCAACAAGGCAGCACAGCTGTGAGCTCCCCTGGGTCCTGTCTCAGAAGCTCACACCTGTTCAGGAGATTTTGCGCTAAGGTATGAAGTATGAAGGCTTTGGCCAGAAAATCCTTTATTTCAGTGAGAGAAGGAAAAGGAAGAAAAAAGTATGAAAGGCAGAGCTCATCAGAGGTTATGGGGCAAGCACGTCAGGGGCTCATTTCTTTTTGGCATCCCAGTGAAAAGGAATTTTTTTTAACTAGAGGTGATACAACATAGGGAAATGGTTTTAAACTAAGACAGGGGAGGTTTAGGTTAGCTATTAGGAGGAAGTTTTTTCCTCAGAGGGTGGTGTCACACTGGAACAGGTTGCCCAAGGATATTGTGGATGACCCATCCCTGGATATATTCAAGGCCAGGCTGGATGTGGCTCTGGGCAGCCTGGTCTGGTGGTTGGCGACCCTGCACATAGCAGAGGGGTTGAAACTAGATAATCATTGTGGTCCTTTTCAACCCAGGCCATTCTATGATTCTGTGACAATGCGGGCCTCTGTTTACATGTATCATCAAGGAGCAGTATTTATAAGCCACACAATGTAAACAGATTTCTTGCTATTTTTGTGCTTGTCAGAAGCTATACATTATTCTTGATTTTCCCTGAATGTAGTCTAAACTGGCTGAAGCCCTAAACCAGTCTGTGTGTGTGCACTTCATTTTTTCAGGTGGATTGAGATAGTTCTCAGTTTCTTAATGAATTTGACAACTAGATTTCTTTAATGAAAGTTAACTGAGTTGCCCTTTGGTAACATTGCTGATTCAGTCATTATTTCCATCCAGCTGATGAAATTCTCAAGCTGAATCTGTTTCATTTGTACTTTCCTCTGTTTCAGAAATAGCAATTAAAAAACAAAACAAAACAAACAAACAAACAAACAAACAAACAAAAACACCTCTATTTCCATACAGTCAACACTTCTCTTGGAGGAGGGAAATTGATTGGCAAACTCCACACGTTGACTTTCCATGAGTTTAGACTCCAAAAGAGAAGTAGTTGCAGCCCTAAGAGATATAGCAGGAAGTAGGACGCATCTCTAAGCCAATCAGTTATCCCAAGTTACTATTGTTAAATTCATTTTTATCCTGGGATAAAATAATGCAGAGAAGTAGAGACCCAATCCCTCCATTCTCCTGGTTTCAAATGTCTTCACTTCTGCAATGATGATCATATGAAGGTGTCAGCAGGCTGGGGTAGAATAGGACTTGACCATTGCCCCCGTGATCTTAGATAAATTCTTGTAAGTGCATGTTTTTCTACACCCTTCTATCCCATATTCCACGTGAATGTAATGATCTGATTCTAAGCAGGTGATAAAAAGAATTTGAAACTCTTGTAATATTTCAGCAGAAAGAACACAGAAGTTATTAAGTGTACCAATATCTTCAACATTTTATTCACAATAAGGAACAGAAAGCAATCGGAGAGAGATCAGCAAGACAATGGAAGATTTTGGCTTCCAGCAAGAATTTCATGTTTAATTTCCAAGCATCTGTCAAATACATTGAGAAAAACAAATTACTCCTTTTCTTTCCTGTCTCACATGATTGGCCCTTTGTTAGTGCTTTTTCAATCTTTATGAAATCTTTGTGTTATTAGTGCGCATTAGTGTGTTAGTGTGACATTTTCAACAAAACATCCCAGTCATCCAAGATCTAAATAGCTTCCTGACAATTCAGGCTCTTTGTTAAGACACAAGATGTTTTTGTTATCTGCATCGTCATCAGGAGATGCTATTCAGTGCGAGCCCCTTCCATATGAGAAAAATGAATGAAACAAAAACCTGCGAATAGAAGAAGCAACATTTGAACAACTGCTGACACAAACGATCTGGAGGGGCTTTTTTTATCTGCTAATGAGCAGCAATGTTTTCCTTTGAAATCTATATGCTAGCACACGTGCCACATATTTTAACCTTACACACCATGCTCAAATACATAAAGTATAAAGAATTGATCAAAGTGAGGAAAAGAAGTTCCAACACCAATTGCAATCCTCTTGATTTTTCCACAGCCATTCTTTCACAAAGCTTAAGGTTTTAGGAGGTGATGGACTATTCCTCTCCTATGATGTTGGAAGCATGGTGCAGGACAGGCAGAACACAGCCAACAAAGACTGAGCAGCCTTTTCCCTCCTCTGCATAACATCCTGGAAGTGTAGGCTGAAGATATATCAAGATGAAGATATATCAAGTGTATTCTCAGGGAGGTATTCACTTCAGGAAAAAGATGTAGACTTTGCCAGGTAGATTTTTTTGAAGCTGTTTCTCTGAGCCAGCCATTGCCTTCAAAAATTTAGCAAAACATAAGTTTACTGGTGGTGTGTTTTTGTTAGCTGAAGTCACAGGTGAACTAGAAAATCCATGTGAAACTGTCTTCACATGTTCTGCCCAAGGCACAAGAACGAGCCAACTGCAACAAGCACCATTCTTTGAGGAGGCTTATTGCATGGAGTTAAGAGGATTTCTCTCTTTTTTCAGGGTGAATCAGTTCTGACCAGTGAATTAGCCTCCTCGGCAAGCTGTGGCTTCACCTTTACATTGGATTTGTCCAGTTTCTGAAGATTGAACAGTTATCACTCAGTTCTTTTGCTAGGAGATAAAGAAATGCTAAGTTTATCCATCATTAGCAGTCTGTGCCAAGAGCTGGAAAATCCTTAGATGTCTCATTCATTTGCACAAAGGCAAATCAGATTCCTACACAGCACAGCTGCATCAAACTGTCAGGCCATGTTTCCCTGTCCTCTTCTACTTACAATGCAGATAAAACTGTTCTCAGACATGGGCCGAAGAAGACATGCACAAAAAACTGCACATGCTCACTAATATGAAGCCAATCCAAACATACATCCAGGGAGGCTGGGGCTTCCCTTTGCAGAACCAGGCACAAGCCAAACCATACACCAAACTGGCAGCATGCTGAAACCATTGAGTGCCACAAGACCATCCTTGTGTCAGTGATGTACTCGGTGCTGAAGTCTGTGTGGACATTTACACGGTCTAACCCAGAGATTCAGCTTTACTATACAGAAAATACATCAGAAAGGTATATGTTAGAAATGTATGTCAGAAAAACACATACACAGCTCACCTTGGTTGAAGCAATAGTTAAAGTGCATCACAAAGCCTCTCGCTTTCCTACAGACTGTTAGAGCCCCAGGAGCAGCTTAGCAGGCTCATGACAGCATAGTTACTTTGTCAGGCTGCTCTTTCCAAACAAATACCAAATTTTAGACTCTTCAGTTCACAGGGCCAAATTCCTCACAGCATTGGAGCAAAGGAAGTTTGGCTTGAGAAGCCAAGCTCTATGTAGAACTGTGGGGCAGTAGGGTCCTTCCTGCTCTCCGTGGAGGCCTCTAACCACATTCCACTTCAATGCTGTGTCTGTAGGTAAGATACTTTGCAGAAGCTGGTGTTCATTCACATAACACTTTGCGATAAGACACTTTGGCATAACAGAGCCCCAGCCCACCCCAAAGGCATTTCGTCTGATGCTGGTGCAACACCAATGCACTGCTGGCATTGCCTGCTGGTGCAGTTGCTTAGCCAGAGGCGAAGCAATTTGCTCACAAGGCAGCCTGTCCCACTCTCCCCTATCTCCAGCAGGGACAAAACTCCTCTTTTTCAGGTTCTCTTTGTGAACCTGTCCTTCATCCCAGGCAGTGGCACCGTGTCCCTCCCTCCAGGCATGTTGCTAGTTTCACGCCTTTCTGCTGCAACATTCATACTTCATGAATAGTAATAAGGCAGAACCAAGTGCTGGCTTCTGGAAGAGATTAGGCCATCGGGAAAAAAAAAATAATAATGAAATTTAAGAGACCTAATACTTAGAGGGAAACTGATAAACACACACTCAGTTCTCTCTGCGCAATAATACAGTGGGATGGATTCACTGCACAGCAGACTTGCTGTTTATTTTCTTCTCAGCATGTGGGGTTTTAAGTTAAACAGTTTTATTCATACGCAAATTCACTTGTGTATCCAAGATTGGCTTCTCGCCAACTCCTCTGACATTTTGGATTTCTAATGTCTTAATCCAGAGTCATTACTGAGACTGGAAGGGAGCCTGAATGCAGGAACATACCCTTTTCCTGGAGAAGTACCTTTGGGAATTTAATGGTGAAAGGCATCCGTATTAATTGAAGGCCAACTTGGAAAGGCAATAGGGATGCAAGTGCTAACCTTGTTCACACAATCCATTAAGAAAGCACAGGAGTATTGTTTGCATTTAGCCAAAGAGCAAATGTTAGCCCGAGGAGACTCCTTTGCTGGATCAGTTGCCAAAAAAATGTTCATGGTACATCACTGTACTGGAAAGCTGGACTCATCTTCTAGACCTCCATGAGACAAAGAAGATTTATAGGAAGTGCTGTTCTGTACATGAGTCAAATTCTCACAAGAAGTTCCAGTAGAAGGAACTGTGTCTTTGACATCCTAAGAAAAATCCAGGAACAAAGGCTTTCATGTCCTGAGTTTCCAATTTCTTGACTTTAACGTTGTGTATATTTTGGCCTGGAAATACACACATGAACACATACGGTGTGGTTAAATGAAAATTTGTTATAGAATGGAGAAACCTTGTGAGATAATTCCTGACCTCAGTGAACTTGTTCCAACAGAGATGACAGAGCTGTTAATGTTTGCACAGAGTGACAATATTTTCCATATCCAGCCATGTCTCTCTAGCCTCACTCAGATCTACAGAAGAACATTAGTTATTTGACTCACTTCGTTTTTAGTTCCAAGCCAAGATGGAGCAACTTGAAGAATTCTATATCTTCCTAACAAAGCCTCCTGACATTTCAAACCTTCATCTAAACAGCTAACAGTCGTTTAGCCAGCTCAGCAAAACCCGTGGAGAACTGCACATCACCATGTTGCTAAGCTGCCAAAGGGGCTGCCCAGCCAGCTCAGGCTGCAGACAGAAAGCAGAGGATGTGTACACAGCAAAAAGATAGAGGTAAGATAGAAACTCACTCACTGATTTCTGTCTGGAACAAAGATTTTGACAGAGTGGCGGCAAGGGGTGCATCTCCAGTATTGACTTCAGAATATAATTCCCCGCAATTACAGTCTTCTTACCTGGAAAGAGTAAAGACAGCTGAAAAGCAAAAATGTTACAGGAAGAAAACCTGTTATGTGAGTGGAGAAGGAAGGAGTAGTCAACAGGACCAGAGTTTAATTTAGTTTCAGCTTTATCAGGCTGATACTATCTCAATCTACTTCTGGTCTCTGTGCCTCAGGCATTTCAGGTTGTAGCTTCTGTTTTGGAAGAAAGCATGTAAAATGAAGAAAAAAGCAAAAGATCTTATAAAATCAAGCATGCTGTCTCTTAATTCTGATGGAGCATTAACCAAACAAAATCCCCAAGAGAGCACTAAATTTCTTCTAGCTTGTAGATCAGTGAAGTGCTAAAGAAAGAGCAAGAGAAAGAATGTAATCGCTGTAGAGATGGAAACAATAAGACAGCTATGGCCTTTCAGAAATTCAGACATGAAAGTCAGCGGCTCTGAGGGAGATGCAAGCAGTATTATTTGTGTTTTAAATATGTCCTTTCTCCCCATCATCACCGCCTGACCTCCAGCTGTACCCGCCACGGATTCCTTCAGTGCTACTGGACAAAAAGCTGGATGGAGGCCAAGGTGGACACATTTCTTGTTTTGTTATGGAGAATAAATGCCAGCATAAGAGCTCTGGAAGCCAAGAGGAGACCAGCTGCCTATGGAAGGGCAAACAAGAGGAGATTGTCTGGACCTTGAGCTCTGCTTTGTACCACTAAGCAACAGGCTACAGGACAGTGAAGCGTGACACTGGGGTGGGCTTTCCTGGAGGCACCCAAAGGGCAGCACTTTCTTAAGAGCCTTTCTTTGCATGCTCAGCATAAAGGGCATGTCTGGGAAGAAGGGAACCCACCATCAGACCTTTTCACCTAACTTCTGCCACCCACAGCTGCCCGGCTCAGAGAAGTAGCCCAGGCAGCCTCAGGAGATGCATTGCCACTCACATAACACCCACATTCAATGGGCAAGGGAGATGAGTTGCACCAATTTCTACCTTCATCTCCTCTATCTGTAGACCACTAAAGCCCTGAACAAACTTTGAACCAAACCTTAGCATCACCCCAGCCTCTCCAAAACAGGCCCCACCCTGAATCCTGTCCCTTTCTTTCTCTCACAGTGGAGGACAGGGCATCAGCCTTCCAAACCAGTGTATCACGCTCCTGTGTGGGAGAACCTGGAGATTTCCCTGTTTGCTCAGTACAGCTGCAAAAACAGCAGAAGGCCTCAGATACTCCCAGCCAACATGTTTTAAGCACTGTCTTTCCCTTGTCCTCCTTGAGGTTCCAGAAGCACCTAATCCCCCCAGCAGATACATCCTGTTGCTCCTGCCAACACTCCCCAACAGCACCTAGGCTGTCTAGCCTTTTACAGCTGCTTTTTCACTTCACAGATAGTAATTAATTTGACACCTGTGGGCATGACCAAGTTCTCCTTCAGAGGTCCATATCCTCCCAGATCTGCATAGGCAGCTGGAATAGCACAACAGTGATGTATGTTTGCTTCTTCCCTTGTGACTGCTGTCTTCCTGAGACTTCTGGCCCCAGAATCATGCCAAGAGAGTAGGAGGGAAATTTTTTAAAAGCTCAGATGCCAGAAAAAGCAACTGCATCTTTCTAAAACACCAGTGAAAGGGTGAATCTTGATGATAGCTTAGAAAGTCACCTTATGGGACAAAATGAGCAGGTAAATTTTAGAGGTCTGACATGATGTCATCTTGTCAAGTCAAGACAATAGGTTTCCATGCGTTTACAGCAGTGCTCAGAACCTGGATCACAGGTTGAATAAGAAACCTTTATTTGCTAGGTTGAGCTTTGTGTGAGGCATGACAGACAGCTGAAATTTGGCTGAACAAAACTGCAGCTGGGAAAAAAAGATGAAAAGTTCATCTAATTGCTGTGGAGATTTATGATTTTATTAATATGATATACCCATCTGAATTAACGTTTATTGACCAGAAATTGTGGGATTTCTTCTCTGTTATATGATGCCATAAAACAGATAAACTTTTCTATTTCCTATTACCCTTTTTTAACATATAATCTGATTTGGTCCACAATGCGTTTTTTTGATGTAGGAAGCAGGAACTGAAAATACACATCCCTATTTATCACATCAGAAAATATATATTAGCACAAGGCAGTTTCAAGACATCTTGCCAGCTGTCCCCAACAAGAAGGGGAGAATGATCCATGTAATAGTACAGGTAGACCCCACGTGTATCTCAAGTCCTTCGATTTTCCTTTGAATACTACATAGGTAAGTTCACAAAACCACCTTCCCATATCCCCACATGAACTCTGTGTACAAGTATTTAATCTTCAAAACCATCACCAGGGCAGGAGAAAAGGGGTCAGAGAAGGCATAAGTTATCCTAACAACATCACTATCAAAACCCCATATCCTGAAAATTGCAAATGACAGCACCATAAAATCCTGAAGTTAAGCTCAAAGTGTTCTCGTCTGGAGATGTCTGATTCTGTTCCTCATAGAGAAAAGGAGTAAATTAGTGGAAAGGAAAAAAAGTGCATTTTTCTCTGTAGTTCGTGCTGGGATGGACAAAAAAGAATCCTGTTTCCTGTCCATAACCTATGCTGGGATATGTACTCTGTTATTCTTGTTGTGAAACCGTGGGGGATGTTTGTTCTAATCCCATAACTGCCATGCTGATGTTTGCTTGGAGTAACAGTAAAGACCAAACAGCTGTAGTCTGTAGTGGAAAACTGTTTGTTTACAGACAGTGATCAAATGAAGGCTGGGCAGAGATAAGACTGAAAACATTGGAAGTATGTGTACACATACATGTATCTGTGCAAAACTTAGTTATTTGTGTGTATATATGCATATATTTTTGCTATTATATACAGACATAATCCCCCCTGCTCTTCTGAGCTCACCTTTTGCCAGGCCTTAGGAGTCTTATAGGAGAGGAGGTATGATTTATTGAGTGGAAAAAATGATATGAGTCTTAACTGTAGAAAGAAAAAAAGCAGTAGGAATTTCATCTTGGGCACATGTACTGTGAGAACATGGGAAACCATCCACTCTGCTGGTGTAGCAGAGGGATTACAATCCCTAATACAGACTCCCTGTAGACTCATTAAGGAAATCAAACTTGTTTATTTTAAAGTTTGGAAGGGAAAGTTTGTGCTGATATAGCTACATCCCTATATGTAGATCAGAGTAATCTGTCAGTTTATTAAATGGACAGGCTAAGATTGTGCTTTTATCTTTTTCTTAGGATTTGTAAGTGGTGTGAATGCTGTGAATGTAGTTATTCAGTTAAAGTGCAGATATCTGTATAAAGCAATATTCCCCGTCAAAAATCATTTGGGGGAATATGACTGGTTAAAACTCATTTGCCTGATTCACTCAGCAAATTCAACCTGAGCTTGAGAATGAAGATAAGATAGATCAGGAGGCGTTTTTGTGAGGATATTAAGATGGGTCAACATCTGAACACCCACAGGAGCAGTCCCTCTGACTAAAGGGTCACTGAGAAATAATTGTTAGCACTTTCCAACCACACAGCTTCACTGTGGGAACAAGTCATTATTTCAGAGCTGGGAAAATCAGAGCTCGGAGAAGTCAACAGGATTCCTCCAAGGACAGATAATGAGCGAGAGGTGGACACACACAGAGTGTTGTTGTTCAGATTTCTGGGCCAGGGTCACAGCTATGGGGTGCACCAGCTCCCATGCTAGTATCAGATGATGAACATTTCCAATTATTTACATCTGCAGAATTTCTATCCACATAAAAGACCCAGAGCCAGGCCTAGGCACCCAGTGGAGTTAAGTGTTAGTGACTGACAGCTGTTTATGCTGAGGCAACAGCACTCATATGCAGAAACAGAACTGAATGCATTCAAGCAAGTTCGTGGCAAAGCTGCCATGCCATGGAGGCAGCACGCACGTGAGGCAAGTTTGGTAAACTACACTTTGTTGTGTGAACATTATTTTGTACACATGTATGAATGTGAGTGAAAGGCAAGAGTCATGTGCATTTCTGTGTAAATTCATGCTATGTGGGAAGTTCATGATTTTAAACAGAGAACTGATTAATATGATCTGTTAATTAACTTACCCTGGCAGGTTCAAAGGTGAGGGATGCTTCTCTCTGATCTCTGTGGTGCCAGACTGGAATCTGAGCGGTGTAAACCTTGCTGGTGTTTTGGTGGGACGTGAAAGGACACAGAGATGGGTTTTGCACATGAGTTTGTCACTGTGTATTTGATGGTCAGTAGCACATAGGTCACTACTGAGGATTTCAGAAGTAACAACATACACCTTAGTGTAGGGCCATATACCTTAGCGAAGGGAAGAAATCTCTCTCTCTTGTGCTCCAGTCCCAGAGGAGAAACTTGTAAAATGAAGCTTTGGACATTTTTTTCCCTGACACAACTATGAATAAATTTTCCTATCTTTAGTGCTATTTTCTGTTTGCTTGTCCACTTGCCAGTCTGGATGACTCTGTCACTTCCCTCAGGTGAAAACATAGCTACAACCCAACTCTGCTGCAAGTAAATGTGTGGGGTTGGTGGGGTTCTCCCACAGGTGAGGAGAAGGGCCGGAAAAGAGTCTCCCTGGGCAGGCCACAGGCTTGTAACCTGGGGCTCGACTTTGGTTGTTTTCAGATTAACTGCAGACTTTTCACATCGTATTCTTATCAGTGTTATTGAGGCTTAAACAGCAAGCCAGATACCCGCGGGGATGGGAGGATTGTGCTTATAGGCAAGGAGTGTGGCTCCGTGAGGGGAGGCAGCATCCTCGCTGCTGGCATTAGTTGTGAAGGATTTTCAGGGAATGACCTTGGAGTGTCTGCCTCTCAGAAACCATGGCAACCAGCATTTGTTCTTGTAAAATAATTTCTTGTCTTGCAGTGAGTGATTACATGCCTCCTCTGAACTCTGAAGTAGAATCTCTCCATAAAGAGGAAAAAAAATGTATTGGAAAGAAAGCCCAGCTTGATCATGTTGAATCCTTATATCCCAGATAATTCAGTTCTACATGGTTATCTGTTGAACAACCAGCCGAGGAGCAGCTGCTGCGAGATTGTCCACCCCTGTTTCGAGGTTAGCATAATAAAGTCTGAAATAAATACAGACATCTTTGGTGGCTGCCCATTTGCCTTCCCTGTTGGTATCTAACAGCTGTGGGGAACAAACATTTGAAGATTATACTGAGGCTTTTGTTGTGCAGTTTGGGAATCGCTCCTACTGCCTCTTCCCAGTTCTTAAGCATATTTTAAGGGGGTAAAGGCCATCTGCAAGTTATGTTTTCCTCAGATAATCACCCTGTGCAATTCTGGCCGTAGTACTTCTTGTATCTTGTGCTCCGTCCATGTAAAAACTCCCATCACCTGGGCATGTGAGGGAAGAGAAATGTGTCTCATATATCTCATATATCCATGCAGCTCAAAAGAGACTGCAGCAAAAGGAGGGCGGAAAGAAAATAAAGCCGTGTGGTAGCAGTCAAGCTTGTCCTTGCACCACAGCATGCATCATTTGTGGCCCCTCGATGGTGAAAAATGTGCAAAATAGGCAGGGAAAGCCACTGTGCTGCTGCAGGGTCACTTCTGGTGCTTCACTACTCAGGGAGACAGAGTGCTGAGGCAGTCAGCTGTGCTTTACCCATCACGACTTTGTAGCTGTTTCCTTTGATTTGTGGGGAATAAATAAATAAATAAATAAATAAAAATAAAAAGGTACGGATGCTGAAAACTGCATATTTAAGGCTGGTTCCTAAGGGGACGGGTACTGCGGAGGATCCAGCTGCTCCTGCCTTGAGCAGCCCCCGCCTGCAGCAGTGCTCAGCTCTCAGCAGAGATCACACACCTCCAGAGGCACCAGTGCTGAGTACTGGAGACAAGGGCAGAGCTGCCATGTTCCCCTTTGCCTGCAGTGCCCCTAAGCCCTGCGCATCCCAGTGGGTCACTGCCATGCTCCCCAGGACCCTGCCTCTTCCTTGCTCTGAACACCACTGCAAGTGCAGGATTGATGTGTGCTGTCGTATCCTTGCAGGAACCAACATTTGTTGCTTTCTTTCAGCAGAGGTAAACCCATCCACAGCAGGCGTAATTATGATTCACAGCATTATTAGTGACAACTGAATGTCGTACTTCAGAGCAGATAACATAAACTCCCATTTCACTGCAAGACTGCCCTCCTGCTTCTCTGCTGCTAACAGCGGCTTTCCCCTGCAGCATCAAATCACTATCGCAGGGCACGCTGTGCAGAGAAGACTCAGCGCTCCTCCTGACAGCAGCACTCCCTGCTGGCCCATGAGCAGCCTCAAAGGAGATCATAGCCACGGTTTGCTCCTAGTCTAAGGAGCAGAGAGAAGTTGTGGGGGTCTAGGGCCAGGTTGCTCTTTGAGCTGTGGCAGGAACAGCAACCAGGAGAGGACAGGTGCTCACTTGGTAGAGGGCTGCAACGATGCCACAGCAAACCTGCAGGAGCCCGGTGTCTGTCGGGTCCCAGCATTCCTGGGCCACCAGAAGAAACACTCAGCAGAACACATCAGCTCCCAGCTCAGAACTGCGTCCTCACCCAGCTGGATCATAAGAAGAGTGCTGAGATCTGAGAGCACTGCATGGGATCAGCCATGCACTTCCCACTAAAATCAATCCTTTGCACCACTCTGAAAATCTGTTTGCAGCTCTATGACTCTGAGACACAAGGAAAGAAAGAGAGGGAAGGGAAGAATGGACCTAGGAATTCCTCAGGTTTGCTTTTGTTGCTCCATGACTTTTATCAATCTTATCCTAAGAGGTTCACCTTATTCTTCATGTCAAGGTCCTCAGATTACTTTAGCTAAGTTTCAGTTCAAAATGTTTAAACACAGAAAAGGATGTTATGGTAATTGAGAAAGAAAAAAGGATCTGTACAATGTTGGCGGACTCAAATACAGATCTTAGCTTCTTAACAAAAAGGATTCTACCCAAAACAAAATATTTTGCTGCCAGTGTAAGAAAAGCTGAGGAAGCAACATCATAGGATAAACACAGCAGGGGGAAGCAAGGCCTCTCATCTTTCTCACCACTTAGCACACTCCTGCAGGAATGAGGGACCCATGTTCAACACCTCCTTGCACTCACAGATGATTTTTGGTTTTGAGGTTCTTTCAGGGATGATGGGGCTTTATTTCATCTGAAGCATTCACTTGTGTACCAGATGGCAGCGTGCAGGGGGGTTGGACACTAACCAGAGGGATAGAATGTGGGGTTCCGTCCCTGCTACAACCAATTCCTGAATCATTTTTTCTCCAGTATTTCTTCAGCAGTTTCCTGGAGCAGAGAGAGGTGCTGCACCTCAGCCTCACACACCTCTAATAAAGGAGCTGTTCCATTGGTGATGTGCCTCCTGTCCGCCATCCCACATACAACCCCTACATGCAAACAGCTATGGGATGTGCAAAAATGCATTATTTAATGAAGAAACCATTTGCTCAATTCCCACAGCTTGGGAGGGACTTTCTCAACACAGTTAACAGCTGCAGCAGCAGACAATGAAAAGACTGTGAAACTAAAGGGGAGGGGACACTGCTCTACGTTTCTGAGCTTTTTGAAAGGACTCATGTGGAAAAAAGCAGCAAACTACAGAACATGAGAGAGTAGGGCAGCCTCAAACCGGGGTGTATTGTGAAGAAGAAGCTGAGAGAGCACAAACGCTGCGATAAGAGCTGCTTGCAAGAGCTATGTGGGCATGGAGAGCCAGTTTCGTCTGCATTTTACATTACAAACCACTTGTGACCAGCAGAGCTTTGAGATGCACAAATGCCTGGAATAATTAGGTCAATCGTAGCTTGATGCAGAGACAGCTAGGTCAGGTTCTGCCGTGCTGCAGCTTCCACCGGGAAACCACGGCCAACACAGTGCCAGTCTGGGAGAGGAATTAGGAAAGCAGTCTGAATTTCAGTGTGCAACAGTACCGCCATCTCCAGCGCCCTGCTCCCTGCAGGCAGCTGGCACCTCGGCTCCCCAGCTGCAGCTGCCAGAACAGGTATGCCAGGGAGAAATAATGTACCCGTAGTCTTTAAACATGGACTGAACCACCTATATAGAGGGACATATTAAGTCTATGCAGCATAATGTGTTATAATGCTGATCATGCTGAAGGATTTCTCTGGGCAGGGAAGCACTGAATGTAAAGCATTTTCATTATCTCTGTAGAAACATCACCTTCCACAGGAAGTGGAACCATTCAGTCCAACAGTCCACCTACCACCAGTATTTCCCCACTAAACCATGTCCCTTAGTACCACATCTACATGTTTCTTGAACACCTCCAGAGACGATAACTCCATCATCCCCCTGGGCAGCCTGCTACAGCACCTGACCACTCTCTCAGAGAAGGAACCTTTCCTAATATCTAGCCTGAACCCCCCTTGGCACAACTTAAGGCCATTCCCAGTAGTCCTATCGCCAGTGACACAAGAGAAGAGCCAACTCCCACCTCACCACAACATCCTACCAAGCAGTTGTAGAGAGCGATACGGTCTCCTCTGAACCTCCTCTTCTCCAGACTGAATAATCAGTTCCCTCAGCTGCTCCTCATAAGACTTGTGCTCCAGACCCCTCACCAACTTCACTGCCCTTCTCTGGAGATACTCCAGGACCTTGATGTCATTCTTGTAGTGAGGGGCCCAAAACTCAACACAGTACAGGGTGCAGCCCTATGGGGCTCATGGAGTGAGAGAGCAGAGTTTTTCTGGGCAAAGCACTGGGCCCAGCTAAGTACATCCTTGAAGCTGGCTCCGTCCTCAGAGATCTGCTGAAGCAATGCTGTTTCCTCCTTCAGCATGCATTAGAGGCTACATCATTTATTTTTCATTTGATTTAAAAGGAAAGAGAGATGAGCTGATTCGCAGCGGTATGAGACTATAGTACAAGTGGAATGCAGGTGGTGTTCAATAAGAAAGAAAAGAACTTTTTTTCCACATTGGCATTAAGGGATTTTTGTACCTACATTCAGGAATTCCTCTGGCTTTTAATGTAAATTATTCTGAAGAAAATTTAGTGTGTTTATTGTAACAGAATTATGGACATACCCAAATTAACTAGATTTTGCCTTCAGTTGCTAGTATTTAGCATTTTCAATATTCTCTATAGTTTGGTGTAGTTTCGTTCTTGCCTGTCACAAAAATACCAGTGACAAACTCAGAGACAAATACAGGGTCTTAGACTGCAAATGGAAATAGGTCAATAAAGTTGCATAGAAAGTATCTCAGGAAACAGAAGATATCAAAATAATATTAGCTGCTCACCTGAGATACTCATCAACATTTTAAATTCTGTCACTTCATATCTTGTAATTTAAGAATAGAGCAATCATCCTTTATTGTATACAACACTTACTGTAAGCCCCACAGAATTTATAACATAATAAGACCTCCTGATCACTTTTGACTGAGGTATCAAAACACTTGGCTGTGCTGAAGTAATTTTGCTAAACACCAGCTCTGGTTAGCAGGTAGTAATAGTATCATTGAGAGGGTTATGGTAAGCAATAGATTTTAGTTTCCTAACACACAACAAAACACCACCACCTCAGAAAACAAACAAGAAAATTAGCAAGCTAGAAAGAAAACCAACCAACTAACCAACCAACTAACTCACGTGGACAGCAGGTGACAGAAATATACCTTATTTCTGGGCAAGGACTGAAGGGAAATTTCAGATAACATTCTGCAATTGCCAGCAGCAAGAAGATGGCAAAATGGACTGTCAAGTGATGAAAACAAGCTGGAAGCAGTGATTGCAGAATGGGCTTTCAGTCTTACCTAAAACATAGCAAGTACACTCCTGTAAGTCTCCTGCTCCAATACTGCTTCAGGGAAAAACTTCCTCCATTTGTTCCTATGACACTAGGTGTTCCCTAGGACAAGCCCTGGGGCTCTCTTTGCCAGTTCCAGGATTGCCTTGTATCAGCAGCTTGTGCTTCCAGGCTTTGGCAGCATTATCTATTCACCCATACCATGGGCTGACCTAGCACACTGGGTGCCCCACAGGATGACATGCTGAACAGAACTACCAGGGCTCTATTGCCATCTGTACCCCTGGCTTCTGTGGACTTTTCCTTCCAGGCAGTCCAATTGTGTATTTAAATCTCTCAAATTAATTAACTGAACACTCATGCCTGTAAAGGGGCCTTTGAGAGCTCAAACAGCAACTGGAGAGGTTGTTTGCCAAGGGGAGGGGGGCTGCCAAGCCTGCATCACTTCAGCATTTACAGACAACCCAGTCTAATGGAACTGACAGCAGAGAATGGGGCTGGGAAAAACATCCTAGGAATACATTACACCACTTGGCCTTGATTCCCTGTGCTGGCAGAACTTAGGCACAGTATGTCTGCTCAAGGTGTTGGGTGAATCTACGGGGGGTCAGTGTTAGGTATCCACATGACATTTGTAGACTTCTGGACAATCTGGAAAGGAAAGTGGCTATGAGCCTGCTCATAAAAGGACCTCTGAAAAGGAGTGTCTTGACTTCAGGCAAAGATGTCATTCCTTAGGTGGAAGGCAGGAGAGGACCCTTGAGCAGTGCATCTGTCTTTATCATAGCAACAGGTATCACAATAATAAAGGTTTGACTTTAATAAGAATATCGTCAGTTGTAGGAAAGCATTCGGCATCTTAAACATAACTGCTGTAAGAAAAGCAAGAAATTGGCTCTTTTCTGTTGATCTTTGGCTTGCAAGCTGATGGACAAAACTAAGAGTGAATTCTTCACACAAAGACAGTAGCACTTCATAATTTGCCTGTGGAAGACATACTGTAAATAAGGCTTTTTACTCAGATCGCAATGTTGAAACATCTGCAGATAGGATGTTTGAAGTTATAGCCCAGAGGCTATTTAATGTTCCTCTAATTTAATTATTTTGTCAGTACAGTAGGTACTAAGATGGGCTTGCCAGGAAACACAAAACAACAAAGGCATCACACATCATCTGCACAGGAAACATTTCAGTGAAGCAAACGCTCCTAAGGGAGGCATCTTATCTGTATTTGTAAACATCTGAAAGGAGAGTGCGAAGCCATCAGAACATGGTCCTGGGCAAGCAGCCCCTCTGAGAAGGGGTGGGTCCAAACGACCTCCAGGGGTCCCTTCCAACCTCACCCATTCTGTGATTCCATGAAAAGAGGTACTGCCTCCAACAGAATCAATCCTATATGAGAAAGCATACATCTTGTTTCTTGCAAGGGTAACAACGTTTTTCCACTTATAATACATCACACCCTACAGCATGGGGTATCCTCACCTGGGGAATAGGGCTGCGCTTTGCAAATCATATGTTTTATGCCCATTATATAAGCAGAGGATGTGGCCCATTAATTTTTTTTCATGTTATAAAGTGTTTGCATGAAACGAAATCAGAAAGTGGATCTGCATCATTTACTCTCCATAGTGACAAACATACTATACTCTACCTTCTACTCATGCACACACTGCACCTACTGGTAGGACAGATGAATAGCCTTTTGTACATTCATCAACATCCTGTGTCTTAGATGTGCTGCACAAAAATCCAGCGCTGCTTCCTTTTTAATCAGTATTTAAATTCTGATTAAGCGTAGGGAGAGCAGGACTGGCCTGCCTGCCTCAATTTTAAAAGAAACTCTGATGCTAAACAGCACGAAAAGAAGCCAAAACAATGTTCAGCCCTTTTCTGGGTTCAGCATGTTGTTCTGAGATTCCGTGGACATAACCGGGGAGAATGCTGACATAACAGGTTGTTATCACAGCACAACGGCTCCTTGTTAGTATTAGGGCAGAAGAAAAAGTATAATGTTTATCTTCAAAGTACAAGATATGGGGACTGTGATAATGCTGTCTTTTGTTTGACCTTGTTTCCTCATAATTGTTTTTGTAGATGTTATCATTTTTCTGACGAACGTTATGGCTGTCCCCTTTTCTTATCCTCCTTCCTTCTAAGCATTAGAACAGAAAGACCTAAGTTTTCAACCACTGAGTCTGCATCAGCTATTAAGCAGGCCATTTTTATAATGGCAAAATCCCTAGATGTTTACACTGGATGTATGGATTAAAACCCCCCAAAAAAGTGATTTAATCAACAAGGTTATGCTATAGAAACAGAGTACATTACAGTCAGATTGGCAGGGCAACAGCTAAGGACTACTGCACAGCTGTGTCAAACAAACTGGGTTAGTGTGAATTAAAGTCTTAGGTATGGCTTGCTCTGACTTGAGATGAGGCAGCATGCTATTTGTGGGGCTGTCACATTGCCATGATTGCTCAGCTGGGTTGAGCAGAGCTATACTCCTGGAGTAAATACTACCAAAACTTTCAGATCATCTATATTTACCTTGGAACCACAATGCAAAACCTGTTGGCATGAGGCTCCTGTTCCCTTCATTGCTTGTTTTATGAAGATAAATTTAGTGTAACCAGCACAAAGGTTAACTACCAGAATCAATTGTTAAGGAATGCTGTATTCTTTTCTTCTTGCTTTTACACATATATTAGACTCAGCACAGAATAGTTGGTGAAACCCCATGGTGTGCCTCCGGCCAGAATTCATTGAAAGAGTCCTGGTCGCACTTGCTGAGCTTTAGATCTGTTAAATTCAGGTAACCAGAAAAAACTTTATCACACATTATCCCCAAATTTAAAAAAAAAAACTAACCAAACCACACCAATTTTAAATACTGCTTTGTGACACTTGATGATCAATAAAACAGTAGATCAAACATAAATATATATATATGTCGTGACTGTGACTTAAACACAGTACATCAGATAAATTGCCAAGAAAGAAAGTAGCCAAGGAGACCAAGTGTTAAAGAAAAATACTTATATGGTAATGACTTTCATTTAGTTCTATTCAAGCCTTTACACCACTACTCACTTGACAGTATTACAACTGTAAGTTAACCTGATTCTTATCAGGACACTGCGTATCTAAACTGCACTGCCTGCCTATTTGTGCTGTTACTGCTTTTCTGTACCTTTCTTACACCTACTGAGACAGTCATACAAGACTCTACTAATGTCTCAGCTATGAAACATTACTTTATAAACCTCTCCTCATTAGGATACCATTGTCAGAGCAAGCAGAGCATCACTCATGACAGACAGGAAGGGGCTTCTCAAGCAGTGGACATAAAGGAGATCCTTCCCAATAGAACCTCTTTCCTCAGCTTGTTTCAGGAGGAGAACCCTGCATCCTCATTAAAATAGCATGGGTCATAAAAAAAGATTGTCCTCTATACTGTGCAACAGTATCAGGCCCTCAGAAGTTTACCAAAATCATCTTTGTTCATAGCCACAGTCCTCTGTCTTCCAAATGTCTTTTCTACCACAGCAGTAGGTAAGAGGAGAGAAAGTTTCACACAGAAATATCCAAGGAGGATTTTCCTAGATCATCCTGTAAGTTCTATGTACGTCTGATTTAAACAGTTTATGCTAGTCAGAGCAAAAATGGTTTATTGGTGCTCAGGTAAGGTCAAGAACATTGCCATTGCTTGAACACATCCTGGTAGGTAAGCAGACAATGGCTATGGTGTCACCACAGGACCAAGAGAAAGAAATAGAGTATGTTATTTTCCCTGCCTTGCTTAGGGTGCTTGGATTTGTTATAAATGTAAATACATTCACTAGAATCTGAATTAACATACTGTATTAACGGAACTGAGACCACCTGCAAAGACAAAATATTTCATGTTAACATTATTTTCCAGTAGTATGTATCCTTCATCATGAAAACTTACGTGAGAGAAAGATGAGCTTCAGTATTCCCAATTCTATTGGGAATTCTATGATTCTGTTCAAGGAGTTTGGTATGAACAAGGATCATGTTTCAACCATTCCACGAAGGCAACATCGTGTAAAGAAAAATTACCCCAGAGAATAGTTTCTAATGGGACACCTCCAAGGAAATGCTACCAGTTTTCTGGTTCCTCTCTGGTGGCCTGATTTGGAGGAGTTGTGGTGGGACTATCTTCAGTATGAGACGCCTGCAGCACTCAGGGTACAACCAAGCATTTGTGCCTTTGGAGTTGCTCTCTGGAAAGCTAGAAACATCCCAGGTTACCTGGACATCTGAAACAATGTCGCATATCTAATGAGATTTTATAGAAAATTCTGACTTACCTGTCCTTTGTTTCTCACTAACTAAAAAAATCACAGAAGTGCCTCTCTGGTCCTCTAGAATCATAGAATCATAGAATGACCTGGGTTGAACACTAGGTGCATATAAAGTTTAAACCTCGGAAACTCACAGTAAATGAAAGGCTGTAAACTGAAAATATGAGTCTTTTTAGATTCTTGTTAATATATCTAACAGTCTAGTGTTTGTTTTTGTTTGTTTGTTTGTTTTTCCATAGCCACTTCTATTCAAAAGAAATAATGCTATTAAACACAGTGCTGACACGGTCTATAAAAGCATATTTGATTTTGCTCAGTGTAGCTCATGACAGATATAGAGGTAATAGGGGAACAAAAAGTGTAACGGAACAATGGGATGGTTAGCAAAATTTCCTTCCAAGCAGAAACTCAATAGCAGAAGAATGGAAGGAAGAGGATATGAGTGTGTTTGACCCAGTGAAGTCAGCGCAGTCATTTTCCCAAGGCACAGTTTCATCAGTGATGGAAAAAAGGAATCCACATAGAGATAAAATATTAATGTTAAGCCTAAGGAAATCTTCATATTTCTTTGGTATTTGCAATAGCAGAACAGAGACAAAATGAAAGAGAAAAAAAAAACATTTCATATTACTATCAGTAAATGATTTTATATAGGTAAAAAGTCCATGTGGAACTCATCGTCAAAAATTAAAAGTAAATCAGATAATTTAGGAGGATTATGGAATGTATAAATTAACAGCATGGCATCCTGCAACAGAAGACAGAAGAAAAACAATTACTACCCCAAAAACCATTGCACCATCACCAGGAGAATAAGGAAAGGTTTCCTCTTTGGACTGAGTGGCTGCTTTTCTTATGTGTCGCTCTAAACTCCTGAACTAACCTCTGTCAGAAACAGAGGCAGAAGCAGGACAGGTTCTACCCACTCTGTTATTTTACGGCAAGTATTTTTCTTCATGTTTTAACATTTCTTTGTTAAGAAGGGACAGTGACCAAGGAGAAAAAGGAAGCTGTCCGGGGTGATGAACACTTTCTCAGATCTCAGAACAGAAATCACTCCCATCCCTAAAACCAGTCCACTCATAGCAGAGACAGATGTCAGCACCACTAAGGTTCTTTCTAAAAATAAAGTAAATTTGCTTATAGTAGTAAGTGTTTGAAGATGCTGACACTGACAAAGCAGCATCTCCTTTATCTTCTTATTTTCTTCTTGATGTCTAGGCAACACCCCAATGTCAAATATTTAAAATAAAGCCATCTCTTCCAATCAACATATTTACTCCTCCAGAAATGCTAATGGAAACTCAGCACCAGAATAAGAAAGAAACGCAAAGAGGGCAGCAGTGCTGTACTTTCATCTGTCACTGATGATCACTGCTGTCAGCACTAGTATAAAAATTACCCAAAAGACAGGCATCCAAATTTATGCTAAGTAAACATTTCTTGAATCTATTACATACAGTAGAAACCTAGTTTTTATCTGGTCATTGCTCTGAGTAATTATTCCCCAATCTGTCTTTCCTATTGTACGTACACACACACAACCAGTCATTTCATTGAGAAGACCATCAGGCTGGTCAGCTACGATTACCCCATTTTTAATTCACGATGAGTACTCCCAGTCATCTTTCTGTACTGTGTAATATCTGGAAATGGATTCCAGGATCATTTGCTCCATTACCATCCTAGGGATTGAGTGAAGTTGACCAGTTTGCAGTTCACTGCATCTTCCTTTCCCTTTTGGGAGGAAGGAGTGACACTTGTCTTCTTATAGTCCTCAGGATCTCTTTCCAGTCAGCACCTCCTCTCCGATGACATTTTAGAGCTGATTGTGAGTGACAGTTCCCCCAGTGCACATGGGTGCACCCTCATCAAGGCCCACAGACACCTGTTGGTTGAGTTTATTTAAAAGCTTGCTAAATAAATAATTATCTACTGAGAATAAACCTATACTGCTCTGGACTTTCCCATTGGTATCAGGGCTTGAGATTACTCAGAAAAAGTCTTGCCAGTAAGCACAGAGATGAAGAAGATATTGAGAGCCTAAGACATCTCTACATCCTTTTCCACAAGGCCTCCTTTATCACAAGGCCTGGCTGGCCTTGGTCCTGCGTTTTCACTGTTCTTCTTCCGTTGATGCCCCTGTAGAAACTTTTCTAGGGACAGCTGACACATCAGGAGGCCGTGCTGCCATTCAGCAAGACCTGGACAGGCTGGAGAGCTGGGCAGAGAGGAAACAGATGAGGTTTAACAAAAGCATATGTAGTGTCTGTCTTGCACTTAGGGAGGAATAACTGCATGCACCAGTACAGGCTGGGGGATGACCTGCTGGAGAGGAGCTCTGCAGAGAGGCACCTGGTCATCCTGGTAGACAGCAGGTTGGCCATGAGCCAGCAGTGTGCCCTGGTGGCCAAGAAGGCCAGTGGGATCCTGGGGTGCCTTAAAAAGAGTGTGACCAGCAGGTCAAGGAAGATGATCCTCCCCCCCTACTATGCCCTGGTGAGGCCTCACCTGGAATATTATGTTCCATTCTGGGATCCCCAGTACAAAAAAGACAGGGATCTCCTGGAAAGAGTACAGCAGAGGGTCAGGAAGATGATAAAGGGCCTGGAGCATCTCCCCAACAAAGAAAGGCTGAACAACCTGGCTCTGTTCAGCCTTGAGAAAAGAAGGCTCACGAAGGATCTGTTCAATGTCTATAAATATCTAAGGTGCAGGAGACAAAGGGATGAGGCCAGACTCTTTTCAGAGGTGTGTGGCAGTAAGACAAGGCCTAATGGCCACAAATTGAAGCATAGGAAGTTACACACAAATGTGCATAAGAAATTCTTCACAATGAGGGTGACAGAGCACCGGAACAGGTTGCCCAAGGAGGTTGTGGAGTCTCCTTCTATTGAGATATTTAAGACCCACCTGGACGCCTACTTGTGCAGCCTGCTGTAGGGAGCCTGCTTTGGCAGGGGGTGCTGAACTCGATGGTCTTTACAGATCCCTTCCAGCCTCTGTAATTCTATGATTCTGCGATACTCCTTGTCAAATTCAACTCCATATGGGCTTTGTCTTTCCTAACCCAATTCCTCCATGATTAGAGAGCATCTCTGTGTTCCTTCTGGATCTCCTGTTCCTGCTTACATCTCTCAAACACATTTTTTTCTGCATCTGAGCTTAGCTGGGAATTCCTTACTCATTCCTACAGGCTTCCTGCCCTCTTTGTTTGATTTCTGCCTCCTGAGATAGATCATTCTTGAGCTTGAAGAAGGTTATCCTTGAATATTAAAAAGCTCTCAGGTGTCCCTCTTCTCTCCATGGCTGTATTCCATGACATTCTTCTGAGCATATCTCTGACCAGGCCTAAATCCTTTCTGAAGTCCAGTGCTGTGGTCCTGCTTTTTGACCTGTTCTCTCCTCTCAGGATCCTGGCTTGCTTCATCTCATGGTCACTGCAGCCAAGATTGTTCCCTGACAAGTTGATACAAGTATATTTCAGATCCATCTGAGCACGTGTGCTTCTTGGTTCCTTGATCAGGTAGCTGTTGTTTACTTGTGCATTGGAAATTTCTTGAACAGCAAAACTTTTCATAGAATCATAGAATCACAGAATGGTTTGTGTTGGGAGGGACCTTTAAGATCACCTAGTTCCAACCTCCCTGCTATAGGCAGGGACACCTCCCTCTAAACCAGGTTGCTCAAAGCCGCATCCAGCCTGGCCTTGAATGCTTCCAGGGAGGGGAGATCCACCTCACTGGGCAATCTGTTCAAGTGTCTCTCCATTCTCGTGGTAAAGAATTTCTTCTTACTATCCAGCCTAAATCTACCCTCTTCCAGTTTAAAACCACTTCCCCTTGTCCTGTCACTACATGCCCTTATAAAAAGTCCCACAAAACCAGGATGCAGTTGGCTTTTTGAGCTGCAAGTGCACATTGCTGGCTCATGTTGAACATTTTATCAACCAAAACCCCCAAATCTTTCTCCTCAGGGCTGCTCTCAACCCATTCTCCATCCAACCTGTATCTGTTCTTGGGATTGCCCTCACCCAAGTGTGGAACCTTGCACTTGGCCTTGTTGAACTTCACAACGTTAGCACTGGCCCACCCCTCAAGCCTGTCCAGGTCCCTCTGGATGCCATCCCTTCCCTCTAGGGTGTCAACTGCACCACTCAGTTTGGTGTCATCTGCAAACTTAGTGGGGGTGTTCTTGATACCACTGTCCATTTCACCAACAAAGATGTTAAATAACACCTGTACCAGCACCAATCCCTGAGGAACACCACTTGTCACCAGTCTCCACTTGGACACTGAGACACTGACTGAAGCTCTCTGATTGTGACCATTAACAACAGTAGGCAAAGACCAGATCCTTTTGCAGATAATGGCTTGTTGGCTTTTTGCTTCATAGATGCAGGCTTATGGCATTGTCTCTGCAGCAGGGACTATTTTACTATCCTTGCCTTGTCTCTCAATGCTGCCAGGGGGCTCAGGTTTCAAACTGGCTCAGAGGTTTCAGGGTACAAACCTCCTAACCCTGCTGTCTGAATCCCACAGCCCTGAATTTGAATTTGCTCTGTAGGTGCTGAGCTGCAGAATGACATCCTCCCACAAGATCTGTCCTGACCTGATGCCTCTGAGGTGCTGTGGAGTTGCTCCAGAAGTTGCTGGTGACACTGGCCCATGGCACATCACCAGCACTGCTGAGCAAATAAGCACTAAAAAAAAAAGCATGCTCCTCCATGCAATTTGTTGCATTTGTATAATAAATAAAAATAAAAAATAAAAAATAAATAAAATAAAAAATAAATAAATAAAGAAGAAGAATTGTTTTAACAAATGATCAGCAAAACTGAAGAGAAATCTTAGAATGGCTTAAAAAAAAAAAAAAAAAAAAAGAGAGAGAGAGAGAGAACGTTGTCAGTGCATCTTAGGGCAACAAGTAAAGGCACAAAATTCCAGAAGGCAATGTCGGAAGCAGTGGAAATAATAACAATTAGTGTACACCAGTAGTCTGAGAGTTC
The DNA here is from genome assembly GCF_016699485.2 of Gallus gallus. Classification (NCBI taxonomy): domain Eukaryota; kingdom Metazoa; phylum Chordata; class Aves; order Galliformes; family Phasianidae; genus Gallus; species Gallus gallus. Next base: position 26,951,698 of record NC_052572.1, on the reverse strand, counting down.
CTACCAACAGGTAACCTGTTTGGTCTGACACTCACCAAAGGCTAAATATTAGTTTCACTTATTTCAGATGACCATAAATGGTATATAATGTAGAGATGATATTTCTTGAACAGTTAGCCTTCCTCTAGTTTGCATACATTCATCAGGGAAGAAAGCTGTTTCACCAGAGAAAGCATTATTGGACACAGAGTGGATGAAGTCAGAAACCCAGCAGGATACGGGAGGTTTCTGAACCATCACATACAATTCCAGTGGGAATGCAATTCTTTATTAAACTGTATTAAATAGGTAAGGAAAAGAAGGGTGAAGTGCCAGGAAGGAAATGTGGGCTGGACACTCCTGCTGTTTCATTCTTTAACTGCTAAAAAGCACTCGTTCAGGCACTGCCAATTCCCCTATAAGCAAAGAAAGAAAAATGTGAGATCTGTGCTACCAATGAAAATGCCTGAACATGGAGGTAGGGCAGAAGCAAGGCTGTCTCGGAGTTTGCAGCACTAAAGGTCTAATTTCCTGTTGCAGGACCAACAAGGGGCTGGTACACAACAGCGCCTTTCAATGGGTCACAGTCTGGTAGTAATGCTTAGCATATGCTCGAGGGACTCAGCACTAAGCCTGCTTGGCCCCAGACTGTGAAGGTGACCAAAGATGCCAAAATAAATGACTCAATTCCTAAAGCCACTTCATGGGAAACTGCGAGGAGAGGTCAGAGAAGGAGAGAAGCTAAGCTAAAAGAAATGGGAGGGAAAAAGAGAGATGAAGACAGCTGCTTGTAACACCTGATCGAACAAATGAGGTAAGTTCTTACGAAAAAAGAAAACCAAACTTGCTAACCACACTTGCGCAGAAACACATGGTAAATTCAAGGCTACTATGGCTCCTTTCAGATATGGGCTTAATTTCTCAATTAGTTTATGTACACAACAGTAGATGCAAAAATTCAAGAAATTTGACTTCATACATGAAAACAATTGGGCCTCCCAGAAAAGCTTCAGTTGGAACTAAGGCACAAAAACACTGCCACAAAAAGAAATAAAGCACTTTATTTCAGTGACTTGCTGCAGCCAGGAAAGAAAAAGAAAACAGCAAACCTTCCTTCCAGTCTCAAGGTCAATTAGACAGGAAGGAAATTCTTTCAGCTTGAGCAGACTCTTCCAAGATCCAAATGTTAGCTAACAATATTATGCCAACTAATTAAGACACAGGCAAAACGAAGCTTTTCTCAAGCAGAGGGAGCAGAGCACAGGATCCAACTGACAGCACCAAGTGAGATTCCAGGGCTGGTGGTGACCCTCGTCCACCTGCAGGCTGCAGGATGTTACGTTCTTCAGAGTATCAAGAAGAAAAAGGTCCCCTTTTCACTTTCTCCTTTAAGATATCAGATTTCTGTGCAGTTAAACATTTTCAAAAGATCCGCAGGTTATGATGGTCACCTTTGCTGTTCCAGTTCTCAATCAGCAACCATTTGCAGTTCTGTAGAGAAAAGCATGTTTCAGCTTGTGTTGACTTGGAAATATGGAAAAAAAAACCCCCGACATTTTATTTCTCTGAGTTGACAGTGAAGTGGATTTGATTTTCTTGAAAATAAAGTTGAAGCTTACATTCTGTATTCTATGAATTGAGAGCTAAAATTGTGCTTCATTGAAAAGCTGCAGAACTTTTCTATCTTGGTTAAGAGTGAAATGCACTTCCATGGCTGTTTTTTGCATTATGCATACTGTTTGGATACTTTACACATATATGTAGGGATACTTCACGCATAAAGGTAATAACTGAAGAGCAAATTGTATCCATGCAGTCCATCTGCCTACAGAGATGCAAAACTTCAGACTACAGCAACCAGTCTGGTTTTCCACACGTGCTAACCACAGAAGACTTTGTTTCAGAGTAGCCGCACTCATTTGGCTGTTAAGGATATTGTGCTTCCTCAAAGTGTGATCAGACAGTGTGGATTTGTGCAGAAAATGTATGAGTGTCTCACTTCAGTGTTTCATATTTATATATGATGTATTACATAGACAGTTCAGTGTATGAGTTCTCAGGATGGAGATCTTCAGAAACTCAGATTATCTCCTCCAACTTCAGTAATAAGTGTAATTTATTAGATTCAGTTGTTTTCCATCACTTTAGGATTCTATCATAGCAGACCACTACAGTGCTGGGGCAGAGAGTGTTTCATAGGAGAAACTATCAAAGCATTTTAGCAGTGGAAAAGGCCTTGAAGGTGAAGGCAGAGAAGACAACCTCAAACATAAGATAGGTGCTGTTGATCTGATTTCTCCATTCCACTGCATGGTCACAGGAGAGGGGAAAGGGAAGGGAAAAGGAAAGGGAAAGGATCTACAAAGACCATCTAGTTCAGCCACCTGGCCACCTCAGTGCTAACTCAAAGTTATTATTATAACAGCATAATATTGAGGTCACTGTCCAAATGCCTCTTGAGCACCAACAGCTACAGGGCATCAGGCATCTCACTATGAAGCCTATTCCAGTGGTGGACCACCCTCATGGCACAGAAATGTTTCCCAGTGCCCAGCCTGACCCTCCCCTGGCAGCTCTGTGTCATTCCCATTCTGTCATCAGTTCCCAAGAGCAGAGTCCAGCATGACCACTGCTTCCCCTCCTCAGGGAGCTGCAGGGAGCACTGAGGTCCTCTCAGCCTCCTCTTCTCCAGGCTGGGCAACATGAGTGTGTTCAGCCTCTCCTCACAGGACATGCCTTCCTGCCCTGTCACCAGCTGCCTTACCCTTCTGGATGTTTTCAAGGACCTTTTCAAGTTGTGGACTCCAGAACTGTACATAATACTCAAGATGAGGCCACATCAATGCCAGACACAATGAGAGCATCACCTTTGACTGGTTGTTCTATGTTTAATGCATCCCACAACCTGGTTTGCCCCTTGGCTGCCATGAAGCTTACTGCTGACCAACATCTCCAGCATCTCCCTTCCTGCTGAGCTGCTCTCCAGCCACTTGTCTCCCAGTCTGTGACTTTGTTTGGCATTGTTCTGTCCCAGCATTTTCCTTTGTTAGACTTATAGCCACTGCTGACTGTTGAGTGCTCCAGTCCCTCTTCAAGGCTTCTCATCAACAGAGCCTTGCAACTAAATTTGTCAGCAGACTTGCTAAGGATGGATTCGATTTCTGCATCCAGATCACTGATAAAAATGCTAAACAGGAGTGACCCTAGAATTCAGCTGTAGGGAACACCACTAGTGACTGGCCACCAGCCAGGTGTAGCCCCAGTCAATGTGATCCTTTGAGCTCTACCATTCAGCCACTTCATCACTCCGCATAGTGTGAAACTGTTCATCTCACAGTAGGACAATTTGTTCAAAAGGAACTGTGAAGGATGGTATCAAATGCCTTACCAAAATCCAGAAAGATTACACCTACTGCCATCCACTAAGTGGGTGGATTGAAACTAAGTTCAGAACAAACAAACACACTTCTCAGCTGCTTTTTTAAACTTACGTAGACTCACAGAAAGTTTTGGGTCAGAAGGAACCTTGAAGATGTAGTTCCAGCCCTCTGCCATAGGGGTTCAGAGAAGTGCTTCAAATCTAAAAGGCAGGGCTTCTTGGTTTGCATGATTATAGTCTTCATCTTTCTGGAAGTTCTGCCATAATTTCTTTTTAAATTATTATTTCTTTTTCAGTGAAGAACACAACAGTCTATTGTCAGAGCCTCAATAGCAGATTATCTTAAGTCTGGAGCTGGAGTGGCAAGAGATTCCTCATCTTCTGAGAAAGCCTGACATATTGAACCAGCACCACGCTATAACTGCCTTGTGATGCTCTGGGAGAAAAGTGGATCAATAAGGAGGATCAGTCAAGATTTTGAGATCTGTGAAAGTTCATAGGAGCCTGAGAAAGGCAATTAAATCCTATGTCACACAGCAAAACATGTAAGCAGAGGAAAGAAAAAGGTGTAAATCTAATATCCAAGGTTCTATAGTGGAGTTCATGTATTCTTAAGTGTAGTACCATCTCCAATTGGGGCAACATTCATTTTAAATGTAATTCTGTAGAAATTTAAAGAGATTGTCTTTTCTAGTATCTTTTCAATGATCTCTTTCCCACCTCCCCTCTCTTCCCCAGCAATAAATGAATAAATAAATAAAAAAAACAAACACATTTCTTCCCATTTCTCTTTCACCTTTGACAAGGTCATTTTCAAACCTTGTGACACACTGAGGGCAGGTTCTTTAGGATCCCATGGAACTCTGCTGCAAAATCAGCATCAGCCAAATCACAGTGCAAGTCTGTCTTGGTACAGCACATCTGTCCTGCACCAAAACCATCAGAACAGACAGTTGCCTTTCAAAGCTGCTGTATGACGGCTTAGTACACAATTGACGGCTTACTGCTCTTGACATGGTCTTTTCTATTGCAAAGCTTACACTGAGTGCAAAGGCTATGAGAAGACTACTGACACATTTATACATGGGTGATTATTTTCTGCCAAATTAGAGAGGTCAACTGTCCCCTCCACTGAGTATGCAAAAGGGGAACACATATGTGACCCTTCTGAAAATGTTTACATCTGCAAGTACTTTTAGGCTTCATAGAAATGTATTTCCATAGTTGTCTGTATTGCTGAAGTGAAACAATATATACATAAATTCCATGTTTCTCTTTCCAGTGTTTTCCAGGTCTAAACATTCTGATCTAATCAGCGACATCACATGGTCTACTGTGAAGTCCTATGCTCACTGAAGATCATATTTCATGCACTAGGTCTAACTCTGAGCAACTAAATAAAGGTGGTCCATACTCAAACAGCACAGTCATTTCTGGTCCTAGTGCTTATCACTGAAGTATATGGTAAGACTTAGAAGGGGGATGACAGCTGAGAAAAATGACATGATTAGGAGCTCATAATGCATTGAAGACAGCCTTCTGGCACCTTCTCATGGGAAGTCACTCCTCTTCTGAACAGCAGAGTGTAGAGCTCTCTCATACAGTCAATCCCTCTTTTGAAAAGAAATGTCATTCTGCAAGTTATGTCAATTCTGCATAGCAAGTCAGTGAATCTTGGAATTTAAACCGATAGCATTCCATGAAGCTTTCTCTATCTGGCACTGCACTTTTTCATCCTGTGTCTGGACAGAAACAATTCTGGGATAAGTAAGTAAACATTTACTTGTGCAAACTCACTTAGTTATAAAATAACAAGACATCACTTTTGCTTCAATAGGCCTAATGCAGGTGGGCTGGTATTTTGTAGGATTAGTGTCTGTGATTTAATTTACCTACCTAATGTTACTCTGGTTGATCCCATCAGGTTAAATTACAACATGGGTATATCCAGGGTGAATGCTAAGAACACTCAGAAATTGGTAAGACAGCTGAGACAGGTAGCAGGATTGTTCCCCAAGGCCAGACGTCTCTCATCAGACAGATGTTAAGCTGTTAAGAACAAGGAGTCTCAAGGAAGCAAGCAGTGCTTCATGGTTAGAGGAAATGTGATGCACACAGAACACGGCCAGACTGCTGCTGAGTTCAGCAGGGATGTCACAGGCTGGGGTGAGATTGGACTGGGTTGTTCTCCCCTGAGCTCCCAGAGAAGGGAGAGCTGCCCACTCACGCAGCTGGGCCAATCAAAAATGTACCTCCTTTATGAATGTCTGTCTGTGCACCATCCAGACAAATGTTCACCTGAAAGAGCTGATTTGAACCAGTTACTACGACTCCAGAGACCAGAATAGTCATGTTTACTGTGCTAACTTGCATTTGGATGTGGCACCGTTTGAAAAGCATCCCCACATGTACCTGTAATGACAGAATAACTGCACGTCACCTGCTAAGAAAAAATGTGTCACCTGCATTAAGCACTGAAGAATAAACTAGAGCTACTCCACTGTCACGGAGTTATCTGAGTCCGTGACAAGGGGGGCACAGGCCTGGGAAAAATTAAAAAAAGAGAGACAAAAGGGGGAAGAAAAAAGAAGGAAGGGGTACCATCACTTTGCCTTGCGATCCGGCCGGCCCTGGCCTCACAGCAGGGTGCGCTGCGGGCCGCGCGTGCTACGGGAGGGGTGGAGGACGAAGGGCAGAGAGCTAGTAGGTGGGTTTAACAAAAGAAACACATGGGCAATGATCTGAGGAGGAACGGTAATTTACTAAATCCAGCCAAATCAAACAAAATCAGAGACAGAAGGGTACCCAAAGTGCGAGGGAAGCACGTGCCCTCCTCCGCAGTGATCTGAGCCGGCCCCGAGGGAGGCAGAGATGACCAAGATCCTGTCCGGAGCTCCACCTCACTTCCTCTTGGCGCCAAGTCCTCTGGGATTCTGCCCCTCCCCTCCCATCAGAATACCCAAAATGCCCATAACAGGCAGTAAACGGAACCAGAACATTAACTCTTTAACTTCCACTGGTTCATGTGATGTTCTGATGTGGAATACTGACAACAAAAATCACCAAAACACAACATCCATTTAGCTTACTACTCGATGACTGGGTCTCAATTGGGCTGAACCTGTAATTATGTACCTGTAATGCTCTGGGAATGAGGACAGAGGAAAAGACAGCGATATCCTTTCCAGCCCTGCCATCCACCAGTACCCCCAAACCCCTTTGAGCAGGGCTGTGCTCCATCCTTACTTCCCTCAGCTTGTACTCAGTGGGGGGTTACCAGGACCTGTGTGCAAGACCTTGCACTTGGCTTTGCTGGAACTCAGAAGGTCCTCCTGGGCCCACTTACCAGGCCTGTCTAGGTCTATCTGGATGGCATCCCGCCCCTTGAGCATGCCAACCACACCACAAAGCTTGCTGTTATCCACAGACTTGCTGAGTGTGTATTCAATCCCACTGTCAACATCACTGATGAAGATCTTTCTTAAAGAGCACCAGTCACTGACCCCTGAGGGACACCACTTTTCACCAATCTCCGTGTGGACACTGAGTCATTGACCATCCCTCACTGGGTACAATATTGCAACCAATTCCTCATCTATCAAAGAATTCAACCATCTAATCCATATGTTTCCAATTTGGAAAGAAAGATGTTATGGGGAAAGAGTGGTGGGAAAGAGACCATGTGAAAGGCCTTACTGAAGTCTGGATAGATGACATCAGTGCTGCCTCCCTTGTCCACTGACACACCATTATAAAAAGCAGGAAGGTTGGTCAGGCAGGAGCTGCCCATGCTGGTTCTCTCATATCACCATCTTCCCTGTGCCTTAGCATAGCTTTCAGTAGGATCTGCTCTATGATCTTCCTGGCTCTGAGGGGAAGCTAACAGGTCAGTAGTTCCTGAGGTCATCCTTTCTACTCTTCTTAAAAATGGGTACAACACTGCCTTTTTTTCCAGACACCAGGGACTTCACCTGGCTGCCATGACTTTTCAAGTATCATCAGTAGTAGCGTGGTGACTACACCAGCCAATTCTCTCAGGACTCTGGGATGCATCTCATTGGGACCCACAGCCTTATGTATGTTCAGGTTTCTCAGGCAGTAACAAACCTGATCTTCACTTACAGAAGGAGAGGCATCAATCCCTCAGTTCCTGCCTTTCAAACCATCCACTTGAGGACTGTATGTAGTCACTAGCAAAGGCTGAGGCAAAAAGTTGTTGAATACCTCAGCCTTCTCCTAGTCAGTTTCTACCAGCCTGCCTGCGTTGCTCCCTAGGGACGGTATGCTCTCCTGGACTTCCTTTTCTGGTCAATGTACCTATAGAAGCCTTTCTTATCCTTCACCGAGCCCCCTGCCAAGTCCAGTTCCAGTTAATGAATTGTGAAGTTTAAATACCTGTATTAATTACTGATTCCAAGTGCCTAAGTGCATTGACAGTGCTGACAATACTTTCAGCATGTCAGCCATGCTCAGCTTCAGTACTTCATTCTTCTACCTTAAGAACTGCTTAAAGGAACTTTATAGACTGAAGGAACACCGAAGTGTCCCTACTGTTGTACTCACAGGCAACAGCACTGATACCAACATAGTGTCCTAGTTTCAGTGAGAATCTCAGAATGAATGGGAAGTAATGCTACGCAATGAAGCAGCAATTGCTTCTAGTCTGTAAGGCATCTATGTGCACATAAGATTGATTCAAATGAAAGGCAACAAAAGAGCAATGAAGCTTAAACCCGGAAGGGAGAATGTATATAATAGATATACTACAGTAAAATGTGATAAGAAACAACACAAGTTGTTTCTCATCTCCACCAGAAACTCAGAGTTTCAGAGGAAGAAAATAAGGTCTGGAATGCAGATAATTCTCTTTTATATGCTGTGTACTTATATCTCAGTATTACAGTCTTGGTGTACATTTATTTTTATCTCCATCTCCTGGTGTAAGAATAAGCTGAGAAACCTTTGTATTCACAGGTAGTAATGACGCAACACAGCAAGACTGCTGGCTCAGAGATGGTGTACGTAATGAAGCAATATGAGTTGATGTCACCACAGCAATGGACTGCACATGACAACAAGAAACTGACTATCAAGCAAAATTTCAGAAAACAGCTGCCTTATCCGGAAAATCTCAGGTATCATTTCCAACACGTCTTCTGGTCACTTAGAAAGCACAGGAACTTCATGATGCAATATTTGTTGTCATTCAGACTTAAACTGCAACTTGGCATATACGGGGAAAAAACACAAGCTGTTATTCTCCAATTAGAGATTAATTTTGTCCTTATTATGTCTTCAGTGGACATGAAAATGGGTAAGTAATAATACCACGCGGCAGGAAACACAAGGTCCTTTTGGTAGAGGCTGGGGAATAAAAATATTTAACCTCACAGAAGAGTCAGATTGAGGCAGAGATTTCAGTGTGCTCTTCAGCACATCTATTTCTTCACGTGACAGTAGAGTGAAAACTATGATAAATATTGCCATATTCCCAGCCCTAACAGGTACAGAAGATGTAGGTAAGACCCACAAATGTCTGAAGGGAAGGTGTGACAAAAGCATGAAAGAGGTCACATCTGCAAGATCTTTTTGTCTCATCTGAAGAGCTCCTTGTTAAGGGGAAATACAAATGTACAACAACTTCCAATTAACTTCCATGTCACATTTAAATAATTGTTGAATACAACCTTTTTAACTTTCATCACAAAGAATGAGTAAACTGCATCTGAATAGTCCTTCAAGGCATTTTTGGTTTTCATTTTAATTAACAAAGTTATCCCAAGCACAAACATGGCTCCCGGTGTTTAAACATTTAGAATGTAAGTCTGTACAGTCTCTAAGTATGATGTTCTGTCCCTTCTGAATGGAGCATCCACCTTCAATAAAGCAGAACTAGGCAGACATTGTGAAGTGTTTTATATTTGATAATTTTCTGTCTTAACTGCTTTCTATATCTTCCTCAGTGCATCAACATTAGAGAAGGACTCCTTTTAAAATAAAACATAATTATAATGCAATTGAGTCAAAATTATGTATAATTTATCTCTTTGGCTGCTGTTAACCTACCTTCCCTTTTTTGTTATGGTCAGAGCACACATATGTATGCTACTTCTGCTCACCCCCTTCCTGAACCTACAGAACTTCATTGCATTCACATCTCGGCTTCCAGGTCACATGTAAGTCCCTGTATAACACAGAACATTGATGTGGGTTTTTTTTGTTTCGTTTTTTTGTTTGTTTGTTTTGTTTGGTTGGTTGGTTTGGTTTGGTTGGTTGTTGTTGCTGCTGCTGTTTGCATTGGTTTTAAGAGATTTTAAGAGGATGAGCAGAGAGAAAAGAGACCATTCCAAAAATCCCTTTGTAACGACTTTGTTTTAACTGGTTGTGAACTGCATTGTAGACCAGACAATGTGTTCAGTAAATCTTATTCTCCAAGTTTTTTAATGAGGAAGTGAAAATGGATTGTGAATTATTAATAAAGCTATTAATGTACCTCTTGGATTGTCGACAGCGTTAAGCATGTACCAATAGCTTACTAATTGCAGGCTACCTTGAGGCTTATTATTACAACAGCTTTGCTCTGACTTTTAGTGCACACAAACTGTGGTTGTATTTGCCATGTATTTGCCCTTGCTTCATCTCACTGCTTCAACAACCAGTGAACTATCAGCTTTATTTGGGAGCTGCATGACTGGAGAATACACCTTCAGAGCCAGAGTAGCAGGGGAGAGAGAACAGCCTGGTTTGGTTTTTTTTTCTGAAAGCAATATACACAACAAGGAAAACAAAAATGCACATAGGTCTTAAAAAATGTGACAGCGCAATACTTAATAATGAGGACGAGGACCAACCACATTTAAGCAAGAAGCCATTTATATTAAAGTAATTTTGCATTTTTATTATCTCAGAAGGTGTGAGAGGAGAAGAAAGAATGATTATTAATAGCATCTGAAATAAAGCTGTTAAACGTTATTCATCTGTCCCACTTAACGCTGCTGCCTACTTCCCAGGAGAAGCAGAAGTAACAAGCAAATCTCCCACTACTTACTTTATTTTGCCTATGTCCCCCAGAGAATAAACTATACCAATTTTACTAGACAGCTTTAAGACAGTTGTTCAAATTAAGGTAGCAAATGAGTTATTTCCCCTTAATTTGGACTTGAACGTTGTCCTTTTACATATGTATCATCCCCAAAGTTCTCCAAGTACTTTATATGTCTTCATTTTCTACCTGAAAATGAATTCTGTGTAAGAGAATGTGTGTATATAATTTTAATATATCTGTATTTAAAAAAAAAAAAAAAAGCAATTCCTTCCCTATTTTTTGGAAAGAATTTGGAGCGCTGTGTATGAGAATAACCTAGCCTGAGCACCTTTCTTCATATACTAATGTGCCATAATTACTAGCAAAAAGCTTATCTTGAAAAATACAGTAAATCTGCATGGAAACAAAACAAAACAAGATAGTGATTAAAAATTAGCCTGTTTAGCAACATAATTCCTAAGCAAAATAACAGGATCAACAGTAGGTGGTATAATAACAGAATGAAATGAAGTTACTTCTATTTTTAACAAAATGTTGTGGTTACTTACTTCAGTTTTATTCTCCAGCTGAACATCCCCATCTGTAAATATTTCTTAAAAATAAAGCAAGCTGGGTCACTACAAAGTCATCAGGCACTCCGCAGATGTGATACCATGCCTGTTGTATCTCAGTTGCTTGTTAAAATACAGTCTAAGTCATCAGAAACTGAAGTCTGTAGCCAACTGTTTCTTGTTAAGTATAGTGAGTTGGTAAAATTAATTCATTTTACAGTGAAAAAGTAATACATATATATGTATTATTTTGGTAAGCTATCACTGAAGATGGAATGGTCTCTGCAAACTAAACTATCCCAGAATCACAGAAGGTCTGAAACTGGAAGCAGTCCCTGGATGACACCTTGCCCTATCCCTTACCCAGGGCCATGCACAGTCATTTGCCCAGGACCATGTCCAGGTGGCTTTTGAAGATCTCCACAACCTCTCTGGGCAGCCTATGCCAGTGCTCCATCACTAGCACAGTAAAAAGTGTTTTCTGATGTTCAGATAGAACCGTTTGTGTTCCAGTTTGAACCCACAGCCTCTTGTCCTCACACTGAACCCCGCTGAAAAGAGCCCAGATCCATCCTCATTGCACTCTTCCTTCACGTACTGATTCACACTGATAAGGCTACCCCCATGCCTTTTCTTTCTCCAGTCTCAGCTCTCTCAGACTCCTCTTTTCCACATCAGATACTCCAGTCCCTTAACCATCTTATTTGCTCTTTTCTGGATTTGCTCCAGCATGTCCAGGTCTCTCCAGAACTACGGAGAGCAGAACTGGACACAGCACTCTATCTGTGGTCTCACCAAGTGCTGGGCAAAGGGAAGATAACCCCCCTTGACCTGCTGGCAACATTTCTATTGCATCCTAGGACACTGTTAAACTTCTGTGCCACAAGGGCACACTGCTGACTGGAAATGTTCAACTTGGTATCCTTCAAGAATCCCAGGACCTTTTCTTCAAGCTGCTCCAGGTACTTCTACACACTGATGAAATCAACATGTCCCTCTGAGATCAATGTATTTCCTTGTGAAAGACAGCATCTCCCATTGAGATAGCGCATACACAGAGAGTGCGTTTGACAAAAAGCTATTTCGGGAAAGATTCATTCTTCAGTGCCACCAAACTGTTAACTAACAGTTGCCGTATGTTAAGACACTGCATAGAAAGCTCTAGGTTCACAGTACATGAAAGTGTATGCCTAAGTAAACGCCCCACAAAACTTCAAGTCTTGTTTCTAACTACACATAATGTAAATTACAGTACCTATCTCTGTAGTGAAAGAAAAATAAGCATGACAGAAGCTTTCATTTCTATTCTTATTGATCAAGGTGAATTTATGACCAAGAAAAGCAATCTTTACCTCCACCAGGATACCGTTCAAGATCATTATTGTCTCTCCTACAACAAATGAAATACTCAAAATTGCTAAGGCTCTCTGAAGGTAACAAATTCTGTCATTGTGGGGCTAATCCACACAAAGGAGTACCAGAAAAACTTAAAAATCACTGTTCAACTGAGCTAGACTAAATACTGGAAGTAGTCAATACACAGTAGAGCAGCATCAAGAAATGTAATGTATGCACTCACTGAAAAACTGTTCAGGCAACAAAGAAAGGTTCTGTTTACATATGAAGTTGTAGGCTTGCAGTATGTTTTATTGAATGTATGTCAAATTCAAGAAGTTTTGATTTCCACACAGAGTAGATAATTAACTGTAGATACTATGTAATTCAAGCACTTACACTACCACAACTTAGTACATCACAACCTTTATACCTCGGGAATACTTAAATAAACTGATTTATACATGGACTGACTGCATAAATATCTGCCTATGTAACTGATTGTTTTCATGCCCACTAATGCCTGTGGACATACACTTTCTGAAATAAAAGAAACCGTTTAACTTATTGCTTAATCACTTGAATTGTAATTAGGTAATGAATTACAATTCAAAATACTATTTTACTACTTCAGCTTTATTTTTATTTTAGTATGCATCAAATGCTTTGTCTCTGTGGACAATTCCATAGTATTAGAATGAGTTCTTAATCTAACATGTTCAGGACACACCACAGAGGACCTCTCTACAGGAAACATTCCTGCCCTCTCGTCCCTACTATAAGGTTTTTGTGGAACTCATTAACACAAGACTGTATCTATTGAGCGAGGTTATCTCTTTATTAAGAAAGCACCAACACCACACTCTTCAAAATTACTGGAATTTTATTTGCCTCAGGCTTATGACTTGCAACCAAAGACATTGTGCAAAGAAAGCAAAGATTAAGTACACTTTAGGGAAAAGGTGATAATCCACATTGGTAACATAGAAGATCAGTCTGATGAAAGAAGCCATCCATTACACTATATAGATTGCAATATTCAATAGCATTTTTCAACCCAACTTTTTTAATCAAGGAGAAAAAAGTTAAGCAAAGTTTACAGTAGACATAAATTTGATACAATTCAAAAAGCATTTTTCTGAAGATCGTCAAGCGTAAGTGGAAAAACATAAATGGGACAAAATGGATGAAGGCTAACTACTGTACAAATATAAGCTATTAAACAAAGTTGCATATATGTACCACAGTGTAAAAAAAAAAAAAAAAAAAAAAAAAAAAAACAATACAGAAGAAATAAAAACCTCAAAAACTGCCTGATGAACAATAAAATAACCAGTGACTTTTAATGGCTTCTCCTGGTTATCAATGCTACAAAAGACTTTTTTTTTTTTTTTTTTTTGTCTTTCCAATGCCACTTAAAAACTTCTTATCAAATGATAAAACCAGGTAAAGCCAAACCATTACCAAGCTAAACCCAGCCCATAGAAATATACTACTAACCCACATTTTCCATCAAAAGCTTTTTTTTTTTTTTTTTTTAATGTTTAGTTTTTTAAATCTTTGAGGCCCATTTGGTCACAACATTACTTTTTTTTTTTTTAACTTTTTTTTTTTTTTTTTACTTTTTTTTTTTTTTTTTTACACCATGATATCATATTTTTGTCTGGCACTATCCTAAAGCTAATTTATAGAGAATGAGAATACAGAAACAACCCAATGTCTATTTGACAAAATGAATTCACTGGGCATAAAATAGGAGAAGGGAGAAGAGAAGGGGAAGGGGTCAGTTCTGCCAAGAAAATAAACCCTATGGATCACTCATCATCACTTCCGCTTGCTTCCGACTGGTCCTAGAGGTAAGAGACACAAGACAAGTCAGAAATTCTTTGCCAGCTATTCTGTGGAATTTGTTAAAGAAGAAAAAAGAAAGAAAAGGGAAGAAAGATGACAATTAAACTGACACATGAAAGTAGTCTTAAGAAATGTAGTTATCTAATATTTCTCTTTCAAGACATTTAATGCGGTTGCTGCAGGCTTCATTAGAGAAGACAAGACATCAAGTAAGGAAACATCAAGTATTTCTATCTATCCAGATGTTTAAAAACAACTGGGAACAGTTCGTTTTCCACTTGCTGCATTTATAGAAGCAACTACCAAAAAAATCAAGCTAAGAATTTTTCATTTGGGGATGAAAGCAAAAAATCCACAAGGTTTAAAGGTTCTAAGAAGGTAGGAACAGCTCCAAGAAATAAGCTCCAAACTTCTTGGAGCTTTTTCTCCAAACTTCTTCTCGAAACTAACAAGACTTCTTGTCTTTCAGCACTGGGACCAGATCTCCTAAACACACCCAGATACAGCTAACACCCTTGCCAAATTCTCTCAAGATGATGAATACAGATTAAATATGTGCTTAAGCATGAATAGGTGAGAATTCTGACAGCAAGCAGGACAGGGCAGAGACGCAATCACTGTAACCACTTCCACAGTCTCAGTGAACAAAACTTACATTTTCATCTTGATCCTCATCACTATCATCATCACTCACAACAGGTTTGGCTTTTGCTCGGCTTTGCCTCTTCTTGCCTTTTCCTTTCTCCCGACTTTTTTCATCCTTCTTATTCAGCTTGATTTTGACTTTCACAGATTTTGCTGCAGAAAGTGTAACAGTGTACATGACTGTGAATAAAATAAACTACTGAAGATCACCTACCAAATTTTAAATGCTGTCTCTGTTTTTAGAAATTTTCGCCTGGTAGCAGCAAAAGATGCTCTCCATGTTCTTTATCTGGACCATGGAACAATTAACCAGAGATACTTGCTTTTACTTCCCTACTTCTTGATTATTGTAGCAATAATTTGTATTAAGCTATGGAGTATAACTTGACTGTTATACCTCTTCTTTTTTATGTTCAGCAGGTAGTATCTGGTTTTGTGAGAAGATGCAAATGTAGAAGTACTTTCTTACTTCTATATAGACAAGTTCATCCTTTGTACAAGCAAACAATTGTGTCATTTTAAATTACAGAAATGTTAAGTGGAGATGACTGGCAAATCTGGAACAAACACCTTTCAAAAGAACATATTAAGTGTTTGATTTCCAAATGAATTTCTGAAAGGGCATGTTTTACAGAGTTGCTTGTTCTTCTAAGAGCGGTTCAGGGAAAAGTACTAATGTTTCTGTAACCATACAGAAGGAGTAGCTGAAGATTACAGATACTAGGTGGCACAAAGTGGAATGAAGAGATGCCTCCATTTCTACTGTATTACATTTCTGATTTCTATATTATATTTTCTGCATCATGCCCTGAATACCTGCTGAACTTTCTGTCCAGCTCTGTCCTATCCCATAACTTGTCTCTCTGAAGAATGGGTGTCACCTCCTGCTTCTGAAACAATCTGAGTTTTACTTTGTCCTTGTACTAGTGAAGAATACTTGCACCATCATCTTAACCAGGTGATCATTTTCATGTCGCATCATGCCTGAAAGGCTGATCACTCATTTATCAAAACTGTATTCAGCCTTTCCAATACTTCTATTTACAAATAATACGAACAGGACAAAAAGGGTTTCAATAGTCATGGCCAGTGAAACCTGTTCTCACATAGCTCTTCTGTTGTTTGTTTCTATTGTTTGAAAATAGTTTACTGTACTTTAAGAAATACAGCCAGAAGAAATAGAAAAAAAAAAAAGATGTACGTTGAATGCAGTAAACTTTGTAAGTAGTTACTCTTCTCTGTGGAAAACTCAATCTAACAGCAGAAACCAGAAAAACTAATTACCCCCCACATTTTCTTTATTTAGAGGGGACTCACATTCTGACTCTGACTCCTCTTCATCATCCTCATCTTCATCATCATTGCTTTCGTCCTCACTTTCTTCTTCTTTGGCAATCTTCTGTCGTGCACTTTTGAACACAGACTGAAGAACAATAGAATCCTCATAGATCTATAATGTGAATACAAACCTATGTCAGAACTGTAAAATCAAGCAACATGAAAAAAATTCATACTGCAGACCTTCATTTCTGCTGGAAACTTACAGAGTATGCGGTCTTTTCAAATTACAAGTAACACTGCACGTTGCATGAATTTTACAAGAAATATCAACATTAACTTTATATGTTCTGAATGAAAAAAAAATTATCAATAAAGATAAATAAATTTGTCACAAAAATAGAAGTCTTAAAATATCTTATGTTTACAAGTCCAATTAAGGATATGGATTATTATTCTTAATTATATAATTATTAATTATATCCTTAATTATATAATAATAACGATTATTATTATTGCAAGAATATTATTAAGGATAATTATGTTTTCCTTTACTGCTTCTATTAGCACAAGGACTCTTCCGTATTTTCATTACATTTTAAGTGTCGAAAACCTCCCAAACCAACAACCTTCAGCAGTAAGCACTTCAATTATAAAACTGGATTAAAGTCTAGTAATGTATTTGATAGCAACAAATGACTAGTTCTTGTGTTAATTATCATTAGTTTTTCCAGAAGCCCAAACCAACTGAAAGGAAATTAATTTATCCCAAGCACCTCATCCTTCTTTGCAGATCTAAAAAGACTGAAAAATCAGTGCCTGTCCCAAACTCAACATCTTTTCTTGAACACAGGCTAACTTGCTGAGCACTTTTGGCACATCAGATTTCAGCATCAAGCATCTATACGAGAAGACTACACCTGGCTTTTAATGCACTTCTCAGATTAACATAACAGAAATATCATAGTCTCCATAAGTAACTAAGACTTCACAATCACCTTAACAAAGAAGCTTGTCTATTTCGCTTTGTAAGAAGACAAAGCACTGGATAATTAAGAATATTTATATATGTAGTAGTAAAGGGTCACAAACTGTATTTGATTTCCTCACCCATCCTCACTTACTCCTTCAGCTAAATAAAATATTTTCTTGTATAAAGGAACATTGTCTATTTGCAAGAAAAATAATGGGAAGATTTTTGGCTGTCATTACACAAGCTGTACATTAAAACTGATAAAACCACTTTCATACTTTCCAGGTTCAGTAAAAACAATTAGAAAAACTTGGTTCAGAATACTTCATATGAAATACACAAACCTTTCTTCCAGTTTATTTCCAAGTACCTTTCAGAAAAAGTGCCTTCCAATGCAGTTAATTCCTTTTTCCCCATTCCATAAGTACTCCAGTGACTTTTGTTAAGAGATGTTAAGACAGCTCGTAAATATGGTACAAGTGTTTCTTGACACCCAAGATACATAATGATTATGATTGTTTTGAAATGGCTCTTTTTTTTCCTTTTGTCTTGCATCACTAATGGGATTTTAGATCCCAGTTTTTTTTTTCTTTTCCTTAAAGAGTAATCATTACCAACATCCTTTTACACCTAACATTTTTAAAGCGTCCTATCCCTAGAAGAGCCTGAGTTTTTCTTGAACGTACTTCCTTTTCTTTCCACAGGCCTAGCAGATCACATTGCTTTTAGGACTGCCCTTCAATAACCTTGCAGTCTTTTCTCAGAGGAAACACATTTCTAAGACAACAAGAATTAGAGGAGAGCACAATATTGTATTTTGAACTCCAGTCATTACATATTTAAGATCTCACTGTGATCCAGACTTTTTAACAGAAGTTCCTAGAGAAATAAAGGGGTTTAAAAAAATGTTATCTTTCTGAATACAGAATTCTTTGTAGATGCTCACTGGCTATTACGACTCAGGAAAGACTTAGAGCTGCAATCAGAAAAGCTAGGCAAATAAAAAGTTTTCTTACTTTAATAAAAAAGTTGATTCCAACAAGAATCATAAAAGGAACAGCAATAACAGCAAAACTTCCTTCAAAATGGGAAAAACAGTGACAAAGGAACTTAAAATTTTGCAAACTTTTAAGACAAAAAAATTTTCTGTTTCAAAAGACATACACTTCTTACATGTATGCTTTTCATTTGACCCTTACAACATTAAAAAACTTTTGAAACTGCTGAGGTTTCACTGAGCACAAAAGCCTCAAAAAACAAGTCTGTGTGTCTCTGAAAACCTCTCCTAAGGTTCTGGCTAAAATGGAATTCCTTGGCTTCAAGGAAAAGAAGTATGCATCAACACTAGCAAAACGAACATGCAGAATTTCACTTGATGCTGCTGTGTACCTGAAGAGCAATGTTCAAAGTAGCCTTTTTGTTTTGGGTGTGCACACAATAATCCAGTTTACTCAAGTAAACTGGTACGTCACAGCAAAGGTAGAACTAAATTATCACAACAAATATAAGGTAACCTTAAATACTGGAGGGCCACTAGAGAAATGTCCCACAATTCACTAGAAATAAAAAGTTACAAGAATATAGCATAGAAACTTAAACAAACAACAACAACCAAAAAACCAAAACCTAGATACAGGTTATTTGGGCTTTATACAATAAAAAGTAATACCAATTCTGGTAATTAATATTTGTACGCTAGCATGGAAAAGAACTCTGAAGCTGGTTGACCTATTTCCAAACAGAGTAACAACATCTTGAATGTTTATACCCATTCAAGAGTGTTCCTGTCAAATCTATCACCTCCACATAACAAGAGACCAGTTCTGGATTAGCAACTCATGGCATTCTCATCAGCATAATTACTTTTTTCACATAGCTACTCCCTTTTACTTTTCCCTTGTTAACTACTGTCATCCTCCCCCTCCAACAATTTTAGTGGTACTCTTGGGGTAGGTTTTTCTTTGTTTTTTTAATTCACAGCTGTTTTACTGCTACTTGACTAAGCAGTAAACTGGTAATTTATTTTTGGACATTTAGTAAAGGCTCTGTTCCACAATTTGAGTCATCACTACTTTGATTAAAATAATTTTAGCAGATATGTTTACAGGCTGTTTCCATATAATTTAACACAGCAAAAATATCACACGTATGTACGACAGAAAGCATTTTCTGTCTCTATATAAGAAAAATAAACACAAAATGACCAATTGTATTCATCAATCCTGTATCTAATTGCATGCTCAATTTCACTGTTATGTCTCAATTTTTCAAATAAACTAACCTGTTTAGCAAAGGGTTATCAATAACGTATAGTTATTCAGATGATGCATTAATACTGGCAGCATGAAACCTCCAGCTAAATTTGCCTAGGCTTCTTGAAAGGAATTTTTTTTTCTCTTTCACATTATTGAAGCGGTTCTCATGTCCTTTATTTCAATTTAATACCATATTTGTATCACACAATTTAGACTCCTCTGTAAAAATATGCATCTTATGCTACATTTCACTACGTCGTGTAACAATTTTCTCATCTGTTATCTACATTTTGTAGTCTTTCATTTTGCATCAGCATCTTCTGTTCCTAATTTACAGGACTGAGCACAATCGTATCTTTAGAACATTTGAGGTTAGAGATTTTGCTTTGTGAACCTCTGAGACTGAACTGAAATTTATTATTACTAACTTTCAAAATGGAAATAGATCTTTCAAAGAAAGATCAGCCCAAATGTTAGGGGAATATAAAACGTCATACACAAACTTCACACCTGGACCTTGAATTTCTATCTATTTCTACCTTGAATTTCTATGAATTTGCTATCCAGCTAGCGGAGCTGGAGAGTTCACTACTGAGCACTTCCTCTACATCTGGAATTAAGCTGTACTATTATACCTGCTCCTTCTGCCATCCAATCTGGTTGCCCAAATAAATGATCACAAAAATCACTCTACATGAACAGGCATCCAGCAGAGATTCAAATGGTCTTACAACAGCTAGGAACCACATGCAGATCAAAACAAGCTGATCTCAGAACTGGACTCAAAACAGAACTCTCTGCATGCTCCCATTCCAGCTGTGGCTAGAGAACTTTGAAAAATTCTAGGAATCTGTCATTTTCCTCTACTTAAAATAAGAATTAAAACACAGCATTTATAGGCATATTATAATAATCAGTTAAGAACTGAAAGCATTAGGAAGGGAAAACCTGCATGTGTAATTATTAGTTCGGTCAGACCTGTGATCCCTCCAGATTGAATGTCTGAGCATTATGACACAGCAACATGACATCCTTCTCCAGATCCCCAAGACTCCGATATTTATGGTTGCGAATTCTTTCCTGTTGCATTTGTTGAGGAAAATGGGAAGTACGGTGAGGCAGTGGTGCAGAAAAAAAAACCAAAACAAAACAGCAGACAAGACATAGAATTAATCTTTGAAAAAACATTCTCTTTAAAAGTGATAGCTAAGCATCAAAACAAGTACCTGTTTAATAGAAATAAAGGAACAATAAAACATATCGTTAATGTAATACTAAAAAAATCACAATAGGGTAATAAGTATAACAAACATGCAATTGCTGTGCGAAGTGGAATGGACAAAAGCTATGAATTTGAGCTCTTCTGGTAAAAGGAATTTCAACTTCTTCCTTGCACAGACATACAACATGCTATGATATGAATAGCATTACAGAGTCACATCATCTAATGTGCAACAAGTTGCCTAAAACCCATCTGCCAAACTGTGCTTGGATGTTAGTTTATGGATTACTATATTCTTCTACAAGTGTTTTCTTGCTAAAGATTTCTTTATATGGTTCTTTATTGGTTCCTTAAAAAAACACACATTGAGATGTCCACTGTAACAGGTTGCCTAGAGAGGCTGTGGATGCCCCATCCCTGGAGACATTGAAGGCCAGGCTGGATGTGGCTCTGGGCAGCCTGGTCTGGTGGCTGGTGACCCTGCCCAGAGCAGGGGGGTTGAAACAAGATGATCATTGTGGTCCTTTTCGACCCAGGCCATTCTATGATTCCATGCTTCTACGTCATCTCTGGAAGTGCCATTCATGTAACTGCTGCATTTCGGTTTAACTTTGAAATTATGGTAATATACTGCAATACAAACTAAATAAAATTCATAACAAGGGATGTGATGATGTTTAAAATGCAAGACATCGAGGTAGATTCAATATGCCTATTGTGGTCATTTATATATTGACTTCATACTCACCTATGTCTAACACTGAGAAATGTAGGAATCTCCATTTCCAAAATGTTCTTACCTTAATTTTTTTGAAGTCCACTGGTTTCCTAATCAATTCATAATACTCTGGTAGTTCTTTCCTCGATGGGAGCTGAATGAAGACTTCACTTAGCTGCCGCCCAGAACTGTTGAAAAAAACAAACCCACAAAGCCAAGAATTACTACAACTTTCTCACACACACAGGTCACGCAATCAAATCATTAAAAAACAGATTAACAAACAACAGCAAAAATACAACCCCAACCCCTCTTCTTTCAAGGAACTGGAAAGTAATCTCTTAATTATTTTAATTTCATATTATAATTTTAATAAATTGATACAGATAATTGATTGACAGTGCAATACAAACCTTTCTGCCCTGTCCTAAAATATCACCACCACTGTTATAGGATCAGAAATGTCATGAACTTCATGAAAGCAGGATCAGGACTTAAATCAGAATACTGCAGTGCTTTGACAAGTGAAGCCTTACCCTTTTCTAGATGCTTTTTCATAATTTTTAGCATGCCTCCCTCCTGCCAGTCTAAGTTTATGTTCCTCAGTCATTTTATAGTTCTTTTTGTATCTCCTGGTCACCCCACACCATTTGTTCAGATTGACTCTGGTTATACCAGATGCTGATTGCTATCGGAACAACTAGATTTTGCAATGAAAAACATTATTAACATCCATTAATGAGTGTTAGGATCCTGGGAAGATCATTCTAACTGTTCTGGAAATCTCTACTGTGATTTGTACTTCTTCAATCATCTGAAACAATGTGATAGGTTATCTAGAATCCTCTCATTCTCTAGGAACATGTCACATCATTTGAAAGTGTTCAGAACTCCTAAGGTTTCCAGACTTACCATCGTTAATCCTCTATTAAGTTCTATTTATTTATTTATTTTTATTTTCCCACATGTAGTTCTCCACCTAATATCTATTATATATATCAATTATTAGGACTGCAACGTATTTGGAGATGAAATGTATTGATGGCACTTACAAGCTTAAGGTTGTATTTGTTTTTTTCTTTTTGAATCTCACATCAAAACAGTGGAAAAAAATCTCTGCTGAGAAGAACTGTATCTCATTGCACAGAGCATTCATATGTCATTTCCTGGCTCACGTTCACATCCTTCCCTCTCCCACGACCCTGTTTTCTCATTTCCACCTTTGGATGGTAACTTAACATGCAAAACCTTCGTAGGAATTGAGCAAGGAGAAGGCTGCTGCCTAGTCTCAGTCGCCACCTCAGCTTCAATCTCACAGCCACCCTCCATAACAGCATGGGATCTTAATAGACATGTTAAATTGATGCTAGATCAAAGGTTAATTGAGGCAATTCTGCTATGGAAGATAAGGATGGTGAGAAGTACAGAACAGCTTTGTCCTTTACGAATGAAATTCATGAATGCCTATCATATCTTAGACATCTCTTACTGTCTGATCTATTACTAGAATTTTTAGAGGCACAAACTTGCTTTGGGAACCTGAGAGATCAATGAACAAAGAAGAATGAACAGAACTTTGTCATTTCCTAAGCAGATGTTGCTCACCTAATCCAAGATTTCTTACTGTTCTCAGGATACTTTTGCTCATTATATACACTGCATCAGAGAGGACAATAATATTAAAGTTCTAATCATAGCTTGCTAATCAACATCATCCAAACGATATCCTTAGGGACAACTTGCATCTAAAGTACTTTTCTATCCAGTGTTAACACTGTAAATGCCTCTACCTCATCATCACTTTTTCTGATTTGCAGCAGCAGAACCTGTTCCCTTTGTCATCTTACAGTAACTGCCAGACTGTTTATTAAAGATTATGGCACATACAAAACCACACTTCTTGGTGCTGTGGCTGTGCAGTGAGATAAGAAGGTGTACTGCGCCACTCCATCAGGGAAAATAAGAGTTAAGTCTATATACACTACACAAATACTGGTATAGACCACCTGACAGACCATTTGCACTTCATACCCCAGACAGTTTACTAGCAATGTCAGCCAACAGATCTCCTTCAGTACTGAATTATACTAAAGAGTCAAACTCATTAATTTAATACTTCTCCTGCCAAAGTGGTAGTTGTTTATACTACAGATTTGAAGTTACCGATCCTGTTAATGACGTCTGTGAGTGACAATGTCATGTCAGAATCTATCTTCATCTCAGACTATTAAGAGCAATGCATTAAGAACACACTATACAATTTACAAAATACAAAGTTGCTTCCAAAACTTTATACAGTGTTGATTTGGATTTGGCATGCAAACACTGAGTTACCACCACTGCTGTATTTTAAACTTTGGCAGCTTTTTTCTAACAAAGACATCGATTTGAGAAGAAACAGAAAACCACCGATGCTGGTGCTGCTTCAAGTACATTTCAGAGTCTAGCAATATTACTTAAGTATGAACAGCTACTAATAACCTCCTAATTTTCATCAGACTCTGAAATATGCTTATGCTATTTGCAGTATTAAAAAAGCTTCCTATAATTACACAGCCTTTTTATTCAATAGCTCTGTAATTCTTCCCCCTTCCCCTCCTTTCTACATACTTGCACACACCCTTATATTGCATTATTTGAAAAATATAACAGTAATAAACTATTACACAGCTATATTTTATTTTCAAGGTATAAATCTAGCCAACTGCAGCTTGCTCACACAGTCTATTAAACAAGAATGCCACAGAAAACCTTCAAGCTTTTGTTTGATGTAATTAATTACTGAGAATCACTTAAGGTCATGAAAAAAAAAAAGGAACAACAAAGCACTAAGGGCATGAAATATGCAACAGACAGAAGAGGAATGCCTGATTTTGTCTACGCAGATCAATAACAGCTTATTCTGTTGTACCATTTTTACAGAACCTCCTTTCACAAGGACTATTATCTTCTGCTCTTTACCTATATTGTAAAATCACTTGATACTTTCTGACAGTCATGGGCTGTGTCACTGGTACAAATGGAGCAAATTATTAATAATTAATCATTATTAAAGCAATATTCAGATTTCAATCCCCACCCTCACTTTTATAATTAGAAAAAAATAACAACAACTAGAACTACTGCATGCGCAGTAAAAAAATCACTTATGGTTGCCTGGCAACCAGCAGAATACATGCTGAAGGGAAGAAGGATCAGAATAAATTATGAGAGCTGACTGCGCAACAACCAAGGCTGACAGCTCACTGCATCAGTCCTATTTGCTCACATGCAAATACATAAATGGTAAGCAAGCTAAAACTCATTAAGAGATATTACTAATTTTTTACAAGATTTTTGCTTAGACAGTATTTGTGCTCAATGTTTCCAATTTTACCTTGAAATTGTGTACAATGTGTGCATAAGTGCATACTTCCACTCACTTGGTAGTATTATTGTTAGTAGAATTAAATGCAGGAACAACTAGGCTTAATTCATGCACATCTGGTTTTGTTCCCCTTTTCCCTGGCAGTATGGGGCCAGAAGCAAGCTGCGACCCACCTATCAAACCACTTTCTGTTTAGGATTCAAAAGGGAGAGACAATTACAAAGACGAAGATGTATGATGCTCTCATATTTCTAGCAAATCTCACACTTCTTTGTTAACACTGAAATCCAATGTAGAGTGGTTAGAATGAATGCTGACAACCAGAAACACAGTATACAAATTTACAGCTCCTATGTGAGTGAAACTCAAAATGATGTTTGCTAAACAAACAAATAGTCAAATCGTAACATTTGTGTGTGTGAAGAATTTAAAGAAAATATAAGAAGAACCACTTTACTATGTTCAACTTCAAAGACTAATCCACATAGGTAGAGAGATTATTCATTTCTGTTAAAAGTTTTTAGTGATTCATCTTTTTTGAAACTGACTACAGTAATAAATGGTGGACCTGTCCCAATCATTGAAATTGAAACGAGTACAAATAGTAACTCCTATTTCTGCGATATACTCAAAGCTATATACACAAAGCCATATACTCTATAGCTTTGGCTTGACTATAAATAAGAATTATTTCCTTTGCATGTTTGAATATTTAAAGAGTACTAGTTGGCATACTTAATTAACAGTTAGATCAGCAATGGCTAATTACATTACTCACTGTATTACAATAGTTAAAAACTGTCAACCTGAGAAAACTGCTGGAAAAAGTTTGAAAGAAAAATTCATTTCACGTACAGAGAAAAACACTCTCTCCCAGAGCTATGCTCTATCAAAATTAGAATACTATGGTCACCAATTTGTACATTTTACTTTTAAAGAGGCAGTGATTATAATACAAGGAATCACAGACAGATGAAACCTCTTGCACAAGCAGGAAACATGGGTAGGACACAACTCCAGCCTCCAATTTTCTTACCAGTTTTATTAAATGCGGTTAACAGCCACCCACTACAAGGTAAAGGCTTAGTGAAGCTAGCAGGCACAGCATTTAAGTCCTTGCTCTAGCTAAGCCTGATGAGCAGTGAGGAGTTGGATCACAAATGCAAATCACTGCCTGTAATTGACCTGATAAGGTCATGGGGCTCTTAAGTATAATCTTTCTATCTAAACAAAGGTAATGCAAAGCAGCATGTGCACCAAAAAGGAACCTAAACTGTAAACTCTGATGCAAGGCAGAAGTGGACAGCAGATTTGTATGGATGCTGAAGGATTATGAGGTGTGAAGTAGCATTCTTTTTCTCCGCTTAATTAAGCAACAATCAAGAAAGTAAACCAACACTCACAGCTTGTCTTCCTCTACAATAATTAAACAAACAAACAATCTTCAAAGGAAGAAAGACGGTTTTTGAAAGTAAGCATTCATGTGCATGATGCAGTCAGTTGGCTCAAGCATTTGGTATGCAAATTCCTTAGTCAGAAAATAAACTTCTCTCTCCAGTAAAACGGTTCTTCCCTTTAAAAGACTAAAGTATTTCAAATGGACAACCAGATTATCTGTGCTTTCCAAAAATACAACATACATATTACACATTATTCTCTATACTATGCAATCCTATGGGCATTCCTAATTTTAGAGGGAACAGAAGACAAATTCAAATCATCAGAACGAGAAATGAGTGACAGTAATTTGGGTTGATGCACTCTCTTCTAAATAGGTGATTTATACAGCAAGATTAAAATGAGGTACCAAGTTGTAAAGGTGTCAAAATACTACTGGAAGTCAAGAAGTAATTTCAACAAAATATCAAACTAAAATACACTGAAATTTATTTCACATAGAGCCTGTAAAGGTAGTGTATACATTTTACATTGGAGGATCAGGATCAATGTGCTTCCAGGTCCTTGAATCTAGGAGCCTAGGAATAAACGATCATATGAATGTTTTTAATCAAGGAATACATCCTAAATCTAGATAGGTATTCTTGCTCCACTATTCCCTAAAGAAGGATGTTCCAGAACTCTTTTTAGTTACTAACTTGAATGCATTCTTGACTGTTTACATTCACATAACCTTGTGATCACCATTTTGTATTCTATTTATTTCTACATTCTCCCAGCGTTCATGCTTTCTGTGTTTCTCAGGTGAATTTACTGAAAACAACCATCTTCCCCTCTCAGACTGTGCTGTATGAAGATAAATAAAAACTTGTTTCCTCTTGCAAGACTCCCCCATCGCAGTTATCACTTAACTAGCTATTTACACTAGTTTATACTTAAACTAATCTTCCTTATTCAAGGAAGGTATTCCATAAGAAACATTAACTTTATCACATATAATGACATCTGTATTTCCTTGTCCATACTGGCAATAGTGTTACCTGTGCTAAACGCTAGTTTAGCACAGAGTTCTTTGAGTATTTCATTGCCCTGTAATTTTCCTATCTACACTCTCACTATCCCCTTAAACTATCCCTTTGTCTTCAGAGCCAATATCACTATCCTTATTGAGAGCTAGTTAAATAAGCATACATTTAATTTTGCAGGCCACAGAGCATCTGTCCTATGAAGAAAGGATGAGGGAGCTGCAGTTGCTTAGCTTGGAGAAGAGAAGGCTCCAGGGAGACCACACTGCAGCCCTTCAGTACTTGAACTCAGTTTATAAGTAGGAGGGAGACTGACAGTTTGCACAGGCTGACAGTGATAGGTCAAGAGGAAAAGGCTTTAAACTAAAAGAAGGAGATTTAGTTTAGATGTTAGAGGGAAATTCTTTACTCAGGGAGTGGTGAGGCACTGGGCCAGAGACACTGTGGATGTTCCATCCCTGAAGGTGTCCAAGGCCAGGATGGATGGGGCCCTGGACAGCTTGATCTAGTGGGTGGCAATGCTGTCCATGGCATAGGACTGGAACTGGATGTACTTTGAGGCACCTTCCAGCCTAAGCCAGTCTATGATTCTATGTTTGTTTTTTTTTTACTGTGTCATCCTCACTGCACACTACATCTTTCCTTGTTCCTTTTTTAATAATATAAATCAAGAAATGTTTTCCAGAATGTTCAATATTACCTGCAAGCTTTAACCCACTTCTGGGAATTCTCACTTCTTTTTCTCAAAAAGACAATTTTGAAAAACTTTCAGACTTCATCATTTTTTCTAGAAACAGCCTTTATTCTTCCTCTCTTTCATCCACCTAAAGTATCAGCCTTTTCCCAGAAGACTATCCTTCACTTTAATATTAACATTTCATAATACTTTTACCTTAGCAAATTCAGATCTCATCCACATTAAAACCTTAATTACTGAGCTGTTTTACTTAATTTATCAAACCCTACTCCTTCCTCCATTTGCCCATTTAATTTACAATGAAGAAACCAGATTTAATCCAAAGTTATTCTCCACAGCTGTATTCCATCTGAACGGATGATGCAAAAAGTTGGAAAAGCTGGAGTAAGAAAAGACAACATAATGCAAAATCTTTTAAGACTGTTTCTCTGTCATACCCTTACTTAGGACATTCTTCCTTGAAGTTAGAGGATTCTGACCATCTTTCTATGTTGTTTTCCCTTCACTGAAAATTTATTCTTCACTCTAAACCATTACAGATGAAATTTAGATTATAAGTAGGTTTCACTTATAGTAGAGAAGAGAAAAATGCTGTGCATCTGTACTTCTGCTCTGTTACAGCTGGTAACATATTTTATCCTTCAATACTCAAAGCTGAGTAATAGAGCAGAGGTAAAATTTAAGAATGTAACACTGACTTCAATACACATTTTTACATCTCCACAGCACTTACTCCACAGTTCCACAAATCCAGGTATGGCTATTTGTTTCAGCAATACGTAAGATAAATGCTTATCAACACAAAGAAGAGCCTAAAGAACATCATCTAAGAGTGGAATCTGAAGCACAGCGGCCTGAACGGAGGTAGTAGCACGAATTTGATGAAGTCCCCAACAGTTCTTGATACAAAGCGTCCAAACAGAGCCGAAGTGCTTAACAGTGCTTAAGAACTTTTAACAGTGCTTAAGAACTCATTTTATCCATCTTCACTATTTGCTTTATTAAATGGGAAATACCTCCATGAGGATGTGACCTCAATGCCAACTTCAACTGGCTTGCACAGAGTTCTTTAACAGGGTTTTACAACTAGTTGGATACCTACCTCTGAATTTTGTATTCAAAAGAATCATATGCTGCATTCCTCAACACCGAATACATGTTTTAAATGCTGCTAATTTGTCTGTGTAATCTCTCTTTGACCTTGTTTTAATAACTGCAGCTCAAACTGCTGGTTAGTAAAGCGTAGATTCCCCAGGCTGGATGAGGCTTTGAGCAACCTGGTCTAGAGGGAGGTGTCCCTGCCTATAGCTGGTGGACTGGAACTAGATGATCTTAAATGTCCCTTCCAACACAAACCATTCTATGATTCTATGATTATTGTTGGTATTGTAGATTTTAGATCTCCTAGACATTAACGACCCATTCTATTTTGTTTCAAACTTCTAGAATAAACAAGGAAAACAGTATACTTCTCACAAAATGCTTATAACAGAACTCAAATAAAGGATAACAATTAAGAAACTATTTGGAGATTCCTTCTTCACATTAACATTAACCAGAACCTCCACAAAAATAAATAAATAAATAAATAAATAAAATCAACTACAACCCTATATGTGTGTGAGCTCTTCTCAAATGCAGAGAAACAAGGGAGAAAGCATAGATATTTTAGTAGTTTGGGAACTCCTCTGCATAATTTATCCCACTGAGGAGGCATTTTTAAATCCTGTCAGACTAGAGCTCCATGTACATTTTACAGTTGGAACCACTTCTCTTACAGAATTGAAAGATGTGCTCCTAGGACGGTGACTGGCACGCCTTTTCTCTACAAGTAGCACAGTTACTTGTATGGCAGCAATCAGGAAACAAACTTCCTGGGGCACAAGAAACAGACACAGTCTTTTACTTACCGAGTAACTATCAGTTACTATCAGTAACTATCCCCAGCAACACCTTTATGTTACACTGGAGGCTCGCAGAAGTAACATGCTTGACTGAGAGGTAGAAGCTCCCATCAGAAGCACGTCAACTAGGAAAAAGTTCCAGGATGGGGAGCCAAACTACAAGAAATTCTTCCTTATTATTCCCCGATTACTAGTCCTGAAATTTAAACCCTTTTCAGCTTCTCTGTTAAAAAGTCTACGATCTATGCCTATGATCTATGCAAGATCACAGACACATAGAATGGTTTGGGTTGGAAGGGACCTTTAAGATCACGTAGTTGCAGTCCCCCTGCTATAGGCAGGGACACCTCCCCCTAGATCAAGTTGGTCAAAGCCCCATCCAACCTGGCCTTGAATGCTTCCAGGGAGGGGGCATCCACAATCTCACTGGGCAACCTGTTCCAGTGTCTCACTACCCTCACAGAAAGAATTCCTTCCTGATATCTAGTGTAAATCTACCGTCTTCTGGTTTAAATACATTTTCCCTCATCCTGTTGCTACACACCCTTATAAACAGCGAATCCCCAGCTTTCCTGTAGGCCCCCTTCAGGTACTGAAAGGCTGCTACAAGGTTGTCCCGAAGCTGCCTTTTCTCCAAGCTGATAGCTCCAACTCTCTCAGCCTGTCCTCATTAGAGAGGTGCTCCAGCCCTCAGATCACCTTCATGGCCCTCCTCTGGACCTGATTCAACAGCTCCACGTCCTTCTTGTGCTGGGGGCCCCAGAACTGCACACAGTACTCCAGGTGGGGACTCATGAGAAGCCGGTCATGCTTCCCTTGATGCAACCCAGGACACAACTGGCCTTCTGGGCTGCAAGCACACATTGCCAGCTCATTTTGAGTCTTTCATGAGATGAGTATACTAACGATGAATATACTGAGTTTGTAGTCAGCTTCCTGCTCATCCTGTTCACTGCTGTGAATCCTCCTCTTATACAGCAAACTTTGACAAGTACTTTAGAGAGTCCACAGATCACAAAATGATTCACTTCAACAGTTAATGTGCCAAAGAAGTCAGGCTCTGTATCCTTCACTAGATACTACCTAAGGTAACTTTCTGCAGCCATATCTAGAACAGAAGCTGCAGAAAGGAAGAAGTGCAACCTGCCATTTGAAGTCAAAAACTCTGACAGTTTCACGGAATCACAGAATCACTCAGGTAGGAAAAGACCTTAAGGACCATTGAGTCCCACCACAACCTAACCATACTACCCTAACAACCCTCTGCGAAATCATGTCCCTGAGCACCACATCCAGACGGTTTTTAAACACATCCAGGGATGGTGACTCAACCACCTCCCTGGGGAGCCTATTCCAGTGCTTAACAACCCTGTCTGTAAAGATGTTTTTCCTGATACCCAACCTAAACTTACCCTGGTGCAACTTGAGGCCATTTCCCCTCATTCTGTCACCTGTCACCAGTGAGAAGACACCAACCGTGCTCTCACTGTAAGCACCTTTCAGATATTGGAAGAGAGCAATAAGGTTTCCCCTCAGTCTCCTTTTCTCCAGACTAAACAGCCCCAGTTACTCCAGTTGTTCCTCGTAGGGCATATTCTCCAAGTCCTTCACAAGCTTTGTTGCCCTTCTTTGGACCTGCTCCAGCACCTCAATGTCCTTTCTGTACTGTGGTGACCAAAACTGAACACAGTACTCAAGGTAAGGCCTCAACAATGCCAAGTACAGGAGCAGGATTACTTCCCTAGTCCTGCTCACCACACCATTCCTGATACAAGCCAGGATGCCATTGGCCTTCTTGGCCATCTGGGCACACTGCTG
Organism: Gallus gallus; assembly: GCF_016699485.2. NCBI lineage: Eukaryota > Metazoa > Chordata > Aves > Galliformes > Phasianidae > Gallus > Gallus gallus. The sequence goes on along the minus strand of NC_052572.1, from coordinate 26,920,258 downwards.
GCTGACATTCAGCTGACTGTCCATCAGTACACCAAGGTCCTTTTCCATCAGGCAGCTTTACAGCCGCTCCTCCCCAAGCCTGTAGGGTTGCCTCGGGTTGTTGTAATCAAAATGCAGGACCCAACACTTGGCCCTCTTGAAACTTACACAATTTGCCTTGGCCCATCGATCCAGTCTATCCAGGTCCTCTGGAGTGCCCCTAGGGTTGTGTTCAAAGAGTTTCCTTACATGCAAAAGTTGTACTGCCACACTGGTGTGGGTCATCTAATGTAAACACTTCACAATTGTCTCTGAATGCATTTTATACTAATTTAGCTAAGAACAGTCTTTATATGATGCATGTAATTCAACGTATGGCTAAGAAAGGATATATAAACAAAAAGGCTATACTAAGTTTTGGGAGATAGAAGCAGAGTTCAAAACCACAACTTCCTGAAACCAATCTGATTCAAAGGTGCTATTAACTAACAACTTCTTAATTTCCTTCTTCCGAAGCAAAGATGATTTTCAGTTTGAAAATCTGCCAAATAAAAAATCTCCAAGTCATATTTTGGTTTAGAACCTACATTTCTTCCTAAGGTTAAGCTATTTATTATTTTATGATGCTGAAATGGTTTGATGACCAGGTTTCTACCTCATCTGCATACAACATATTATTCCCAGTATTTCTACAGTTTTTCCTTCGGTAGTTCAAGAGCTCACAGTACTACCCCTATATATTTTGTGTAATCTAACATGTCATGGGGAAAACTTGCAGTAAAAAATCCATATTAACGGTTAATTAATTCAAATACATATTTGAAGAGATATTAATACAGGGTGCACCATTCATTAAAGGAAAATCCTTCTCAAGCTGCATGTTCTGAAGTACGCCTCCTAAGCAGGATGACTTCATTTCTAAGAAGAACACAATGCTTTTTTTTTTTTTTTTAATTATTATTTTATTTTAACAACTTCCTATGAGGTGGCTCTTCAAAATTTAAACTCTCTACATTAAACTCTCTACACTCCATATACACTGGAACAGGTTGCCCAGAGAAGTTGTAGACACTCCATCCCTGGAGGCATTCAAGACAAGGCTGGATGTGGCTCTGGGCAGCCTGGTCTAGTGGTTGGCCATCCCGCTCACAGCAGGGGGGTTGAAATTATTTGATCTTTGAAGGCCTTTTCAACTCCAGACACTCTATGATTCTATGATTCTATATCAGTCTGTGATTAAGGAAGACTTCCAGGATCAAGCCCTAAGAGAAATTACTGTTCAGAAACACTGTGTAAGCAATTCATTCTGAAGACTGAAAATAAGACTGAAGGACAAGAGGGTGAGGTGAAAAGAGAGAGAGAGAATGCTCACCTGTCTTTGTAGTTTATCACTGTATCAATGATGGCATTCATTTGTTTCGTCAGTTTGGGTGGGTTAGGTGATAATTTCTCTGCAGGAGGTCTGCCTCTTCTTTTCTTTGCTTTCTCTCCATCCTCCTTCCCAGAATCCTTATCCACATTTCTTCGTCTCTTCCGCTTTTTAAGCCGGACTTCCTCTTCCATTTCTTCCAAATTGCCGTCTTCGATTGCCTGAAAGTCATGGATTCAAAAAGTACAATTTTAAAACAACGGATGTATTGCAAAAAGAAATAACAAACTATATTTTAAAACATAAGTGCAACCCCAAAGGATGCAGACAATGCAACTCTAAATATTCAGTTTAATTATATGAAAAGTTTCCTTGTACAAAAAGAGTTCAACAAAAAACTGAGTTGCTGGCAAAGACACACTACACACTAAATTGTTCTAAAAATCCTCCTAACAAATAAATATTTATCTGAACCTTAAATTTCACACCATGTCACAGTTTCACAGAAAATGAGGGCCTGTGGTACTGTCAGTAAGTATACAGGAAACAGTTGTTTGTTACATCAGTGGCAGTTCTTGATTATTTAGTTGCATGCAGAACAGAATTTTACGTTGCCTGATTTCAAACAGGACAATCTACATTACACTCTGCTCCCAAAACCAGATCACACACAGTTCTTTGTTCACACAAACAATGCACAGCTAACTTACGCAGTAACAATAAAAATCAGATTCTCTTCCAAATAGTTTAAGTGACTTACAAATCATCTAAGCATTGAAGCCAACTATTAAGTATATAATTTTCTTCTACAATGGTATCTAAGAAGAGAGCCAGAAAAACTGACAATACAGTGCTCTGCAGTAAAAAGCACTCATAACACGGGATGCAAAAAAAAAAAAAAAAAAAAAAAAAAAAAAAAGAAAGAAAAAAGAAAAGAAAAAAGAAGGAAAAAAAGAAGCACCACCACACAATCACAAACAATGAACACCAGTTTCCATTACCTGGATGTATGCTTTTAATCAGACCCAGCAGCACCATGCAGAGAGATTAAAAAAAAAATTGCTAACAAAAAACCCCCACCAAAAAAAACAAAAAAAACAACCTAGAGAAAAAAAGGAATCTGTTCACAGAATGACTAACTGATCCATGTGATAAACCAAGAAGCTGAACTTTTCTTGCTTTGGGAAAGACCCCCCTTCCCACTCCAAAAAAAAAAAAAAAAAAAGGAAAAAAAGGAAGAAAAAACCTAGGTCATAAAGGAACTAGAATTAAAAAGAAAAAAAAAAAAAAAGAAAAGAATCTTAAAACTAGTCTTTCAGATTAATGCTTTCTCAGAACGTAACCATTGTTGATATTTGTCCTTTTTGCCTCTCAATATTGCCTGGAGTACATGCAAATGCTAATCAATCCTTTCTCGAAGCTGAAAGAACTCTAATCATAAGGCAATTACCTTCATTTTTCCACAGCACCAAACATGGCTAATATTTATGATCATGTGAGCATAACAATCTATATGAAAAGAGTGATTACAGCCCAGACATAATTTCTTTCAATTGTGTACAATGTCTCTTGAAAAACGTTTTGTGAACAAAACCTGGTGCGCAACACAGAACAACCTGGCATGTTAAAAACACCAGTGGGATTTCAAAATCTGTTTCCTATGCATTCTCCAATGTGCAAATCCACAGAACAAACACGAACACAGAATCCTGAGGGACAGCCTGAAACTAGGCCTTAATAATGAAAAGACAATTTACATCATGCTTTCACAGCACTCAGATAACCATTATGAAGGAGGCTTGAGATCTGATGAGTTAGGAAGAAAAAAGAATGAAAAAAAAATCTGCACACAAATTCATTAATATTCATTTGGCTAAAGCAGGACACCCACTATAAACCACTGCAGCTAACAAAGATAAAGAAATTTCTCTGCATATCTTGGAAGCTAGAAATGCTAATAATAAATACAGCATGCAAGGCTGTCAATAGTTAATGTCATTGCTCTCCTTAAGCACTCAGTTGTACATAGAATTACAGAGAGCACCGACTTCTGATGTGTTAAACACCTACACATGCCTGTGATGTAGTTCTACTGAATCTTCAAGACAGCAATGAAAAAGGATATTTACCTTACCACTATCAGCAGGCCGGCTATCGGAAATCACAGTTAGTGGGGATAAAATTAACAAGCCAGCAAAGCAGCGAGCTGCTAGTCTCTTCATCAGCTGATCAGGAAAAAAAAGAGAGCTGGGGAAAGGCTATGTTTTCATATACAAGTAATTTTATTTTACTGAAAATTTAATACTGAAAGGATTGTGGATACTCAAATCTGCTGTTTCATTCTACCTACCACAAGGCCTGAAGCCTTCCTCCTTCAGCCTGCTTTAATATTGACAACTACTTATCGTATTTTTCCCTTCATTATTCTAGCCATCCAAATTAGATTTTTAGTTGAGCAGTTATTTATTCCTGCTAGTAATTCAACTGCAATGGCAAAATTAAACAATTTCACATATGATTCTAAATCTACATTCGGTTGCATGCATTTTAAAGAGGTATTTATCACAGAAAATGTATTCCTACTGCTCTGCAGTGAGCAGATCAGGTTTTGGATGCTGAAACTGATAAAATGCTATTGTAATTGACAAGAAGTTAAAAACAAACAAGTCATCATTTTGTTAACTTTGGTATAATTTTGTTGTCTTCCAGAAAATTGGCATTTGCTCAATTACAATGATCTGTGTTTTTGTTTCCTTGTTAAATGTTCTGCTCCCAAAAAATAAGCGTTACCATCCCCTCAGAGTGTACAGCCATGTTATTTCATAACTCTACATATAGTTCTTGTTTAGAGTATACAACACTTTGACAAAAAAAAAATCATGACAAAGAGAGAAGGAAAAATAAAGGTATGTTTTCTTTAAACACTACTCATTTAGCAGTGAAGTAAAAACTCAAAATAAAAATAAAACCCAAGGAAAATAACTCTTACGCTTCTATTTTTAAAATTAGTGACAAGCAGGTAGTAAACTAATTGTTAGCATACCACAGGCCTGCAAATGAACGGTAAAATTTCTCTACTTACACCAATTGATTATTATACTCAGCTTTCAAAATTTACGTGCATGTATGTACACTCAGACAGTTCTTCTTAACTTACGGCTTAATTTACAATTTCTTTTGACAGCACTTGCAAACTAATGTGGAAACACAAGCAGCTCAAAAATGTTGTTAGTGTGACAACTAATTAATATTGGTCCCTAAACAGTGAAGCTACATTTTGGATATAAATTGTAGTATTTAAAACAAAACTTAAAGCTTATGAGTTATGCTGCCCTAGATGAGGCTTAAAACCCACAAAAAATCTAGTATGAGCAAAGGTGCTAATGACCTATGTATGTGCTTACTCATGTGCATATACAACAAAATATCTATTAAACTAATCCATCTCATTGAACTCATATCTATAAAAGACTACTGTTCTAGGACAGGAGCGCCACACCAAAGAGAATGCCCTTCCAAACCTTTAGTTTCATAATAACGGTACAAATCCCAGATGCAAATCTCCAGTTCTTGGCAGATGATGCGTTGTGCAAGAGAGCACACACATCTGCCATGCTCATGTGCCTCTGGATTGATGAGGTGAGCAGTGAGAGAGTCAAGGAAAACAGTACACAAATAAAACTTCAACAACTTCCTTCTCTTAAGGAAACAAAACAAACGAGTACAATAGCCCGATGCCTTTATTTTGAAAGAAAGCTGTGATGCTGTGAAAATTTAATAGAGTCCAATTTTGCAAAGGATTGGACACCTCATCAAAGGCAGAGAAGCAGTCACTGGAAATGTCATGACTCATTTTAAGTCTACTAGTGACAAAACTTCTGAGCTTTTCTGAATCTTATTGCTGTATCCCAGTCCACGTAGACAAAACTATTTCCTTTCTCAATAGCTAAAACCATTAAAGTTTCTTGGGGCATCATAATTGTAAGAAAGAGTATATTGGCCATAAATTACAAAGTCAAACCTCCTTTATCTGAAATAGAAACCCACACAAACACAAACATTTGATTTTTTGGAAGCCAAGCAGAAGGTGCTTCTTAGACAATCAACATTCCTAGTGCTGCTTGCAACTACGTTTTCTTCTTTGTAAATGAAACTTACTAAATCTTAGCTGTTTTGAGATGGAAGCACCTAGTAAATCTGGATACTATGCTATAAGAGTCCCACAGAACATATCAAAATGGAAACTAATTTGTACCCCCATTAGAAGAATAGGGCATTAAAGAAGCAGTGTTAGCTACACAGTTAGATTCTTGAAAACATGACACATTGTGGAACACATTTTCAACTAATACTTACAGACCCAAGCAAACATGAAGATCTACAGCACTGTTTTGTTTTGTGACTATCTTCCACAAGTCAAGCACCATATAGGTCTCAGATCAGTGAACTCAGATCTCTGAACTCATTTTACAGGAATCAAACAACCTGAATGTAGTCATACAGTCAATCAGTGGAGGTTCTGAGTATAGTATCAGATTTGGTATGTCTCTAATGTTCACATTACACAAAATTGCAAGACAGTTATTTATCCTTTGATATAACTACGTTATGACTAAGCTAAAGCATACTGAAAGCCATTGCTATTACTTGCAGTCAAAGACACCAAACACACAAAAGGAACTGAAAATATGGTAGGGAGACATGATAAATCTACTTGATGATAAAAATGTGTTGAAAATCCTGAAAAAATAAACAAACAGGAAAAGTCTGTTGGCTTTTAAATTCCCTAAGCACAAATGCTAGCACAGCTATGCAAACTTTTCAAAAGTTTGAGCTTTTCCAGGGACAGCAAATAACATGCACTTGTGGTTTAACCCAGCAGCAGCTCAGCAACAAACAGCATTTGCTCACACCACCTCAGCTCACAGTGGGATGGGGGAGGGAATCAAAAAAAAAAAAAAAAAAAAAAAAAAGTAGTACTCACAGGTTAAAATAGAAACTATTTACTAAGACAGAAAAGAAAAAAAGAGAGAGAAATGACTATAATGATAACAATATAAATGTGTATCTACAAAAAAGTGACGTACAGTGCACCTGCTCACCTTACGTCAGTCCCAGAGCAGCAGTTGCCCCCCACGCTTCTCAGTTTTGTGGTTTTTTTACATGATGCCATGTAGTATAGAATATCCCTTTGGCCTGTTTAGGTCAGCTGCCCTGGTTCTGTCCCTTCCCCGCTTCTTGCGCCCCCCTAGCCCTCGCTGGCAGGACAGTATGAAGAGCTTAAAAACTGAAACTTCCTTGGCTCTGTGTAGCACTGATCAGCAACAGCTGAAACATCGATGCGTTATCAACAATACTTTTCTCCTAAAGCCAAAACAGCATTATATCAGACACTGTGAAGACAATCAACCATGTCCCAGTTGAAATCAGGACAGCACTGTTCTGACAACTGACCAAGAGAAACTAAACTTAAAGGCTGTATGGACTTAACAACAACAAAAAAACCTATCAAAAATGCAGCTATTAACAAGAAGCTAGTGCTTTACAAAATGAAGTTCCGATTTAACAATTTTGAAGAGAAGAAAGAAGTGAAAGAACTGTACAAAAGGCTAAGGTGTCAAAAGCACTAAAATGTCACTTCTGTGCTGGTACCTATCATTTTCTCTCTTCAGAATAATCTAAATCCTGCACTGATATTCCAAAACAAACTCCACTTTTTTCCTTCTATGCTCTATTTGAAATCCTGTCAATTTTATATTTTTTCCCAGTTTGTGCCTGACAGTTGATGAAGACTTCGATTTTCAAACCTGAAATTTGTCTTCCACGAAGATCTCTTCAAAATCCAGTTCTGTTTAGTTTCTCAATGCTGACATTCCTGATACCTGACTATGTTATGGCTTCCACACATCAGAATTATCTGCTGGCTCTTCAGAGGAAGTCCTCTTTCTCTGTAACTAGATTGCTCTCACTGTATTACAGCATAGAGATCAGTATATTGATGATAATCATTATGAAGAATAAAAACTATACCACATTTCACAATTGGATAAAAGGGCATAGATCAAATGTGCAATGACAAAATATTTGGAGATAAAAATAGGACTGGAAAAGTTATTTTAACTGAATTTCGGATAACACCGCACAGAGAATTTCCACTCTGACTTTGCTAGGTCTAAACTAAAGCACCATATAAATTCAAATCTGCCCAAGGCAAAGAATTAGTAAATGCTTCTAGTGTTTATTTATTTTCACTGATGACTCATTCTACTACAGATAAGGAAGATTCCAAAAACTCTCCATCCAACACAAGTGAGAAATAGAAGAACTTTTTTTCTTAAAAAACATAAACAAAATGCTATTATTACAATAAACAAAATGCTATTATTACAAAAACACAGACTTGTAATAAAAAGTCTTCTCAGATATGCTGGACTTCCACAAAATAAGGAACTCTAACTTTTCAGCCAATGTTTACATGTCAGAGTCTGCCTGTTCACGTTACTGAAAGCTGCCTCTTTTTGAGAAGTAGGAGAAAGCTGTTTTCTGTTTTGCATTTAAAAATTGTAAACAGTTGCTTAATTATTTGCACAGAAACTCCACGTGTATGCTTTTAATTAGAAATTAAGGGTAACAATAAGGCAAATTATAGAAAAAAAAATCCTTGCATTTGATTTTAAAGACTGATGTGAAATAGAAGCCTGACCTATGTAATTCGAGTACATTCTCACCTTTAAAAAAGTTGCCTCATCCAAAATTTTAAAAAAGTATCTATATAAAATTTTGCACAAATAATGCTTTTATCCTCTGTATTTTGTTTTTGGTCTAGTATAAACACTTGTATCTTATTGTATAATAATTATCTGTAATATGATAATTACTAAGTAAAGTATCACACAGAGACAGCGCTGATAAAGTTCCTCCCTGTTATAGCAAACTATACTGACACAAACGTAAGTTCCAGTGTTGGGAAGGAACTGAGTGATAAAAAGGAATGGTTGAATTAGTTATATTGTAATGACTGTGAATACGCCTTTTTGGGTCAAACAGAGCACTGAGAATAAAAACATTTACTGCATTAAGACAGTACATGGCAAAACAGCATCATCTTTATCCTCTAGTCTACATCTACTCAACCACAATCTCTTGTGGACTTCTGCAGGCTTTCAAAAATAAGTGAGACTTATTCCTCCCATTTAAAATACATGTGTACTTTATGTCTTAATAAATAGGTTTAATTTGAAGAAACAGCCTGTTGCTCAAGCCAACCTCATCCAAAGAAAGAAAAAAAATAAAGGAATTGAAAAAAAAATTATATGCCAAAAATTATTGTTACCAACCTCTTAGTCTACCACTGAAACACTTACTTTGGTTTGGTTTGTTGTCATTTTTAGTTTCTTTTTTAAATCTTCTCTCTGTCCTTCCGAAAATCTAAATCACCTACCAAACAATACTTGTTCATTTTAGCATAGTCTGGAAATGCTCCGATTCAAAAATAGATGATTGGAAGCCAGCACATAACAGACAGGAAACACTGCACATAGGTCACTCCAAAAGTAATGCTTCCTATTTTCATGGAAAATACAACAAATACAAAGCACACAATAATACTATTTGATTGAGCAAATTCTTAGCTACAAAACACTATTTTTCAACACAGTCACCACCATTAGGTATGCATTTTCATCAGCAATGAACAAGAGGCTGTATGCCATGCACGTAACAATCCGCACCAGTGAAGGTGACCCACTGTTACCACTGCTGAAATGCACCACCACTGCCTCACTGTGCTTGTATCCACTGGCTGGTCCCCATAAACATTCAAGCAAGTGTCGATGAATGTCAATGGATGCAACCTTTTCCAGATGGAGGAATTCAGTGACACACCTTTGCTTAATATGCACTTCCGTGACACATTCTGTCAGAGTGGCCCTCTGCTGCCACCTGTCACACGGTAATAACATGTAACAGAATACTGGTGCGGAAGTTCAACATCTACTGCCATAACACCAACATCTGCCTCTGACATTGATGGTCAACATAATAAAACAGGAGGCATTGCTTTCGCGGCTGCGCACACATGTGAACATTGTTACATGATAAATATAATTCTGAAGGGTTTGTTAAAAGCTGCTCTGAACTGCGTGGTAATCTGTGTATTTCAGATTGTTTAGAACCTTATAGTATATTGATAAAGAAATTAGAAGAAAAATGCACAAATGGAACAAGATGACATAATTCAAGACATACACAGCAAGAATACCATCTATGAAAATACTATAGGAAATTTATGAGGAAAAGAAGATTGTTTACAGACTAACTGTTGTAAATAAGTAAAATTAATGTGATTGAAGCTATCTTTTAAGACTGATTTAATTGAAGTACTAAAAGTTACAGCTGTAATTTCAAATAGAAAAGAAAAACAAACCAGGAATTGACTATGATCAAGACTCAGTATGTGTTCTTTGAAGGGTAATACTGTCTTTAGATGTGTCTTCATTTACTTCCACATATCAGATATTACTATAGAACTATCTAGCCTGGAAAAAAAAACGTAATTTTTTCTAAACGTAATTATTTTCTTAAACTGTCAGGAAAAAAAAATATCAGTTTCCAGATTTATATACTTGAAGATAATATTTAACTGATGAAATGCCATTTTAGGCATCTCAATTGTACTTTGTTCATTTACTCTTCCTTAAGATTTATAAATAGCACTATGAAGTTGTTATACTTATTCTTCTTTAATTGAACCGGTCCTGACTCCTTGAAGTTTCCCTTGCCAAAAAATAACAACATCTAAACCCAGATTGAAGAATTTTAAGAATCTCTCAACAAGCCTGATAATGAAGGTAAAGTTTCTGAAATAAAATGCATAAGCAAGAAATGTAAGAAAACTTCTGACAGGAATTTGCATAGGAAGCATCTTGTTTCACACTAATTACAAAAAGGCAAAAGTCAGAAATAGGGTTCTGACTGCTAACAAGTCTTCCTTGCTACTTGCTGCAGTCTTTCTGCTTGTGTGTCATCTATTACATACAACTTTCACCAGCAGAGAAAAATAGTTAAAGGAAAATACATGTTTCCTGGCTTCTGATTCACAGGTAATTCATCTTCAAGAAAAATCTAACAAGACTGAGATATGTCATTTTTTCCCTTTTATTATCTTGTTCATATGACAGAGATGCATACGTTTGTTTCACAAAATTCTGGAGTGTTTCGGGACTGTTCATTTTACTGAGAAATACTGAAAGGAGAAGAGCTTTCTTCCTTTTTTTTTTTTTTTTTTTTTAATTGTACTGGTATCTTTTCTCTAACTTAATTGGAATTCTGAATCAGGCCAACTTATTTTTAGCAGTATAGATGATAGCACATTAAGAAAGGTATCATGCAACCATCACTACTATGGTTTTTAGAGGTTTTCTTGTTTTATTTTGTTTTTTAACTTGACCAAGTATGTTATGTCTCACAGGAGAGGGGGCAAAGAAAGTTAGCCGCATTAGAAACTTACTCTCTTAGGTGTGTGGCAAGGTCAGGTCACTTTTCCTAAATTCCATTAAAACAACAAGCACTGAAATAAACAGAGAGTATAACACTTTTGTGTCCTACAATATGAGATGTTCTGTTTTCCTTGGCCTCTCAGATTTTTAGAAAAATGAATAAAACAGGTATTTATACCTTGGCTCTACTAAGTGTTTCACTTCCAGATCCCTTGTTCTGTAGTCTAAAATAAATCTTTTACTGGTAAAATATTTTATTATTCCCTGAGACTTTTGTTTCTTTCCTTTTCAATAATTTGTTAAAACACCTCATTAATTAGTTAAGAACTTAAGAACAAAGTTTAAGACAATTCAGTAGTATCTCTGGTAATGACTATGCTCCTTTCATTGCCTGCAGACAAATCTCTGAGAGGGAAACAGGCTGCAAGTTAAAAGGACACTCAACAGTAAAAACCGGAAGATTCCCAAATAAAGGAATTAAACAATATTCCAAGGATTTATTCTCTCCCAGTCAGACAAGACAGTTTCATCTACAGGGGAATCATGAACTCAAAACTCAATCAGAAATACATTTATATGATCACTAATAAATGGTTCAGTATGATGGCTTCTGTTCACAGCCCTAAGACAAGTATTTCCTGTTGCTGTTCACCCTGTCTTTATATAGTAATGTAGACTACTTGTTTCTTTTCATCATAAAATGTTCATTTATTTTTCTTCTTTGAATAGAAGATATGGATATTTCATGTATATTTATATAAAAGATATTCTTTTCCTCTGGAAAAAGGTAGGATATCATTACTTGCAATGTTAATTGCCCTGGCAGACTGGCAGTGTGGATAACTGTTATGCTGATATGCTTAGTATTTAAACGGAGATCTGTAATATTTTTCTTCATAAAAAAAATTCTCAAATTCAATTCTTCAGAATGGTAACTGCATGGTGAATTTTTAGTTTGTTTTTAAAAACTTTTCTGGGGTCAACCTCCCCTCATTTAAAGAGCATTGCTCACCTTTTATTCTGAGACCTACGAATTAAATCAGGAAAATACCTGGTATAATAACAGGGTTTACAGCCTCTACAGATGTGCCCTTTGTGTGGACACCTCCCTCTCTGCTTCTCATGAAAAAGCTATAGATCACACTGAGGTCATTTCCCATCCCTCTACTCCCTAAGATGAACAAGTCAGCTACCCTCAGCCATCCCCCATACATCTTGCCCTCAAGTCCTGTAACCATTTTCTTGCTCTCCTTGGGACACATGTTAACATTTTTATACCCATCTTATATTGTAGAGACTAAAACAGCACATAGTACTCAAGGAGAGGCTGCATCAGTGCAGAGTACAGTCGGACAATCACTTTTTCTGACCAGACAATTATGCTGTGCACAATGAGCCCCAGGATACAGTTGGGCCTTTTGGATTTTGCCTATCTGCAGGAGGTAAACAAGACAGTGCTCACTTTGGACTCAAACATGCTTCTCTGGCCAACAAATAAAGCTATTTCAAATCAATTACACAACAAAAGAACAGAACTTTATTCATGTCACCTAGTCAGAAGTTAAACTGAACAAGAAGAAGAATGCAGATATTTAGTCTCAGAGTAAGACAGAGTCAGATATGACTGACAAAAAACATGAGAACTAGATAATCTGTAATTGTCAGGCAAGAGCTGCCTTGAAGCCTCTGCCTAAATCAATGCTATTAGAATGAAGATGAGTACAGAGTGAGTGTTCCAGATGGCAAAGAATATGCTTAAAAGGAAAGTGCCCCTTGATCAGCAGGTGAAATGCACTATTTCAGGGTCTCTCAAAAAAAATCCACTGATTCTTGAAGCTCATTCTAAGCAAGGCCAACCTTAAAGGAGCGCTCATGAGACTCAAGGAAATCTGCCCACAGATCCAGTATTTTGCAGGCCTGACAGAAACAGTGCAGTGATAGAACCTCCCAGAGCATAATACACTTCCACAATATACATGCCTTCTAAGACCAGGAGGCAAACTCCTCCTTCCTGTTTTTAGGGGATGTGGTTGTCATGCCAACAGTTAAAGAACAGCAAGCTGCAGCGACAGCTAGTGATGACGCCTGTTTGCACTTACAGTTTCCCTGGAAGGCTGTTACTTAATTACAGGTAGATCAGGGCAGCAGCATAGTCTCACTTGACACTGTCTATGTCCACACTTACTGCTTCTGTTATTATCTTGTCTCTTGCTTCCAAACTCAGGTGCTTGACCTCTTGACAAGGACAGAGCTGACATAGTTAGACAGTATACATGCATGCACACAGGCCTTGAGTTATTATCTTTCCTTTAGGGATCTACTATGATGCGTATATTTATGAAGCTGGGACCTTAACTAGAATATTCAGCATATAGTATATCAGCAGAGGAATCAGAGTCTAGCTGAAAAGCAGCAGATAGTTGAACTCCACAGTATAAAGTGTGTCTGCTGATTGAGGCAAAACTACTCAGAAAAAAGATGAAGTAAGCCTCCCAAGACAAATCCAGGCAAAGAGGCAGGTGAGTACTGGATATCGATACTCTTGAACTGACTTATTATTCAGAAATGTTAAGTTTCCTTCTGCAAAGGCCAATGAAGAGGATAGATATAAAGTTATAATAGCAGCTACAGGAAGAAAAAAAAAAAAAAGAAAGGTATCCCTTGCTCCTAGTAAATAGACTGCTCAGAGAAGCTGCGGATGCCCCATCTCTGTAGTCACGTAAGGCCAGATTGGGTAGGGCCCTGGGCAGTCTGATCCGGTGGGTGGCAGTCATGCCCACAGTAAGGGGATTGGAGCTCAAGGGTGTTTAAGGACCTTTTCAACCTAAGCCATTCTATGATTCTATGAATATATATATATTTCTTTTTTTGTAATGCTGAAATAAATATAGAATTATTTATAGTTATCTGTGGAGAGTAAGCATGAAACATAGGTAAAAGGCTGTCTATGAATTCCGTAACTAGAATTTATTATCACTTCTGGGTTTTTTTCACAATTTGCTGCACTTAAGTTAACATAAAATGATTAATTTAATATTTCCTTGCAGTACACGGAATTCTCATACAATTTTTTTCTTACAAGTTACAGTGGCAAAACCACAGGGTACAAATCTGCTATCTACAGCAATTTTATTTAAAGATTACCCAGAAAATGTTGTACAAGATTATTGTATCTTTTTTTTACAACCTTCTTGGGCTTTTAATTCAGAAAAAGTAAAAAAATTATATTCTTGAAAAAGACAAATGATGGTGGTAGGAAGACAAGGAATGTAAGAAAGAACACTGTTTTCCTCACATACACGATGGAAAATCTTAGAAAAAACTGATTTAGATTTTCAGTATCCACTCAACAGAAAGGACTTTTTATTCTGAACAAGCACAGAGTTGTGCATATATCTGATTCCTGTGAATACAGTCTGAAAAACAGTAGCAGTTCCTACAGTTGCATTTATTTCAATATATTCTCAAAATATGCTCTCTTAAATCATGTAGACTAATTTTGTGCACAGTATGTTAGCATTAGTATGTTTTAGAAATCATAATGTTACCAGATTTGCTGGTTCTGAAAATACTTAACCTTCTTAGCAACCCTATTACTACCATTCTGAAAAGGCATATGGATTAGAATTCACTGTACGTGTATTTTGCCAAAAATGGCAAGATTCCCCAAATACAACAAAGCCACAGAAACTCTCTTTAAGGTCTTGAATTCTAGTAACATCACTTATAAAGATTTTTTTTGCCTCAACAGAGCCAAGACTTGTGAAAGGAAAAGCATGAGGAAAAGAAGACTTCTGTGAAAGCTTCCAAGTAATTAGAAGGATTAAATTAAGCTACTTAATAAATAGATAGATAGAGCGCAGCTGCAAATGCTGAATAGCAGCTATAAGTAGACCTTACCTATTTCCATTGTGCAACTTCGTAGTTTTCAATGTAAAAATGAATAAAGAAATGAACAACAAACAAATAAATTTCATCTTTAAAACAAAGAGTTATCCTACCCGCAGCCACTGTTTCTCTGTGAGAGCATCACTGTAGTCCACATCCCTACGTTGACGGGATCCTCTTCCAAATATCTTTTCTTCCTCTTCTTCACACGTGAGCCTTTCAACTTCAGCATCATCCTTAATAATCCACGATGGCAACTCATCCTCCTCCATCAAGCGGGGCTTGCGCTTGGGGTTTCTGGCATCTTCTCTACGACGGTCCATGTCCATACGCTGAAATGGTAGATGGGAAAGGATAAAACAGTTGTAAAGGCAACTAAAATAAATCATTGGAATTCCTGCCATGTAAAAATACTTGAAACTTTAAACCAAGTTCTTCGCAAGTACTTCTCTTCCTCTACCCCAATACTTGTAAAATGCAGCTATACAAAGAAGTAGTTACATTTTACAGTTGATTTTCCATCAAGTTCACTACTCCATAGCTAGTGTATACTGAAGTAACTGCACAGGATCCAGGTAAGACAATGTGGATTACAAAAAGAGGGGAGGTATCCATTAAAAAGCTCTATTTTTTTTCCACACAAGTTTTATGGTTTCTATATATTCATAAATGTGATTTGCAAATACTATTAATTCTTTTACAACATCCTCATAAGATGTTATTATTACATAACTAAAAAGAATAATTGAAAACATACTACTTTTGTGATTGTGAGTATCAGAGAAAGTAAATGTAAAAGCTGATGCTGGAAAAAAGGAATCGAGAGAGATAATTAAGAATTCAAAGAAAAGATGATTCAATGCCAGAAATCCAACCAGCTTCAACAAAAAATTTTTACTTCTGCTGTATTAAGGAAAAATGAAAACACATACGATAAAAATCAGGCAAGATTAAGTAAAGTGTTAAGAATACTAAAAGGGTAATGTAGTGTTAAGACTTTAAGATGGACTTTAATTAATCACAGAAATTAATTTCAAGTATGGTGACCAATTACCTCATAAAATAGATATGGATACTCAGGATACATTCTCAGGTGAATGAGGTGGTTTATGGTTCTCCCAGGAAAGTATCCATTTCTCTGTATTGACTAAATGCTGACCTAGGCTCATATGCTCCCATGAATCTCATTTAGGTTATTTAACTAGCTCAAATAAGATAGTAAGTATAGCCTTTTCAAATACACCTTAAAATAAAACCCAGCCTACTCAGTTTAAAAACGCTGATTTATACAGTCAACTGCTGCCACAATGTCATTTTGCCAGAAAAGGTAACCCTTGTTAAAGCACATTATGAAGCGATGACAATGATTGCAGAGATCACATTGAAATACTCTGAATTTTGCATACATTTTTTATTACAAGATGAAAAATCAGAAGTGTCATCATTTGCACTGAATGCAGAAGTAGGACATGCTGGAGCTATCTGGAGTTTTTACCTACATATGTGGAGCCACCAAAAGCCATGGGAACACAATCTGCTTGTATGTACACTCTCTGCATGCATAGCTAAATGCCCTGTGAATGCTACAGGATTAATGTCAAAGAATACTTCTAATCTGAAAATGACAAAAGAATAGATTCTTGAGAAACCTGTCAGTTTGCTCTCTCATCTATTGTTTTGAAACTCCTTATTTCAGATTAAAGAAATAAGTATTTGATTTAAACAAGCAAAATATGTTTTTGCACCTTTAAGCCTAGTTAAATGAACAAACCAAAACACATTTTTTCTTGGATATCACAGTTCACTGAATTCTTATCACATCTGCACAGAAGGAATAAGGCTACCTGGGTATCACTGAGGTAAGGAAAATATAAATCTAACTTCATGATCTTATATGACTACCTAAGGCCTAAGAGATTAGTAAAAATAACACAAACAAACCTGACTACCAAACTTGGTTTTTAGACTTTCATCTTAGAACTGAACAGTTTAATAATAAATGAAAATCTTTCTTAGAGATTAACATTTAACTTCAATGTTTTCACCTTAAATAGTTTCAAATCCCTGGTTGTCAAAGCCTTTTACCTCTGCATCTTCAAATTTCTATTACCTACTACCAGCTCTTTATTGTCCCTCAAAAATTTTTGGATAAATTAACATGAAAAACACAGAGCATACAGTGTTAAAACTAACTCCATTCTAGGCAGCTCAACTGTTTTATTGAATTGCTGTTCACCTTCAAACTTAACCAAAAGAGACAGACTTGCAGAATTTCCCTGCAAACGGTCATAAATAATTGTCAGCTATTCTGACCCATGGATTAGTTCTTTCCTTCTGGATCTGATGGAGGAGTACTAAGTTACTGTTTCCAGCATCAAATCTTCTTTGACAGAACTCAGGTTACTTCTTTTTTGACCTGATTTCTGATATAGTAGTGCTTATATTGACATTTTGTACACTCACTTAGTGAGGGCAGCTATAGTTGCAGCAGAAATTCTAGAATATGTGTGCAAAACAGGCTGTCATGGAGAACACAAAAGACATCAGCCAGTAACTGGGCTGAAATTACTTCTTTCAAGTTTTGGATAAAATGTCTGTGTTTGGATTCTGTCATGCAAATCTTCTTAGTCCTTGACAGAAAGCTTAAAAAGACAAATGTCTATAAGCACTCCCTTTCCACCCTTTGAAGATTTCAGCTCCTCTAAAACAACACTGAACAAAACTTAGCAGAAAAGGACAAGATAGGTGATTCTGCAGTGACTAAATGCACCACCACGTGGGGGATTTGGCCTTTGCCAATTGTGCATTTGAAGAATTGTAAGTTGGATAAGAACAGCCCTTGCACACTTGTGTAAGTAATGGTCTCTTAATGAATATCTGGGCAGACAGCAAGAAATTAATAACATGTGATCCTGTAAATGTCATTTCTCTAGATAGCACTTTCTGATACAATTTCATTCGAGCCCATGAGTGTCTACTATCAGTCTACTAATTTACTGTCTTGCTCAGTCCCTGTAGTTGTCTTTGTCAGTATCACAGCACAAAAGTGAAAAAAGTTCTAAAAATAAAAGCATGCTGTACAACTAGTAAGCCAAACAGAGACTATCAGTTTTAGATTGTCTAAATTTCTTAGGTCATGCCACAGTCTTCCTCCAGACTGGCACTGCTGCACTACTGATTGCAAGGATCTCTGAAGTCTTTCTGTCTTGTGAGGAACTCTGTGTTTAGGTAGCCTGCTCTCCTGTCCTCACATAAACAATGCAAGTAAATAAAGCCATTCCTACAACAAAGTTTTCCAACGCTGCATATGATCATATCATCCTCACCATAAAGAGATCAAATTCCTCTTCACGTCGAGCAATCATCTGATTCAGAGTCTCATCATCAGGAACTTCATCTTCTTCCTGGTCACAAAGATGGATAATGGTATCAGAAACAAGCTTTCATGTTCAACGTAAAGTAACAGTATGCATCAGGTCAGCATTGCACCAAGCCTCCTTCTGTGAGGACACGTGAAAAATTCAAACCAAAACTAAAACTTCTAACATGATCAGCAATTCAGAAGTAACACGAAGTAGACAAAATTGGAGACAATTGGGACTTATTACCACCTCCATAAATTGAGAATGAGGAAATGAGCAAACATGCAACCAGGAAATTTTGGTTTGTGGTTTTCCTGGGTCAGAAGCACAGCTACGGCTTCAGCTAAAATACATGTGTTTCTGTTCTGATGTTCTACAGTACTCCTTTAGAAATATAATACTGTAGTGCAAGATCTTTCCTCTCATAGAAAGGAGACTGAAAATGGCCCTATCTAAAGAAAAAAAAAATTCAAAAGCATCACCAACAAAAAAAAAACCCACAACACCATGTCACTATATTGGGAGCATTCCTCTTTCTTTTGTCCATCATCTTCTTACAGACAGAGATATGAACCTCTGCCTTCAGATAAAAATAATAATTTCATAGAAATAGAAACCTTCTTTTGAAAAAAAAAATCAACTAAAAAGTTATGCAGCTTTTTACAACAATTTCAATACAGTCAAGCTCCACAATGTTAAGTTTCTTTCTGTAAGTTAGTTTGAAGGTACATAAAACACATAACATTTCTGCAATCAGAAATAAATGATCATTACTAACAAAACAAAAAATCTGTGACTAATTTTTTTAAAAAAATACTAAAACAGAAGTACAAAATAGGTAAGTCCTTTCTTAATGATGCTCTGGCTTTTTCTAAGCGTAGAACATAACAAAGAGGTCATACAAAGGGCTTAATTATTGAAGAAATCAACTCCTTGATCTTTTAAAATTTACACTGAATAATGGAAGGATGACTGTGAAACAACTTTCTTTTATTTCAGCGTCTACCATATTCAGAGAGTACAAGACACACTGAGAACCAAAATTACATTGTCCTCTTTCTGGATTTCTTCAAGGCCTCTGAAACAGTTCCACTCCACATCCTTTCCTCTAAACAGGAGAGATATGGGTTTGAAGAGTGGACTATTCAGGGGATAAATAATTAGCCGGAAGGTTGCAGCCAAAACATTGTGGTCAGTGACTCCACATCCAGGTGGAGGCCAGCGACAGGAGGTCCCCCATGGGTCCCTTCTGGAACCAGTGCTCTTCAACATCTTCGTCAATGACATAGACAGAGGGATTCAGTGTATCCCCAGCAAGTTTGCAGACAATACCAAGCTGAGTGATGCAGCTGACAGTACAGAAGGAAGGGATGCCATTGAAAGGGGCCTGGCCAAGAATGGGAAGTAGGCCTACACAAACACACCTTCAACAACGCCAAGTGCAAGGTGCTGCACCAAGGTCATGGTAAACCCTGGTATGTATACAGACTGGGAGGAGAACTAGAGAAGGACATGCAGGTTCTAGTGGTCCTGAACCTGAAGTGAGCCAGAAGCAAATGCTTCCATCCTGGAAGAACAACTGCATCCTGGGCTGCATCAAAAGAGGGGGTGGCCATCAGGGAGGAGGAGGTGACCCCCCCTCTAATTGGCCCTTGTCAGGCCAGTCTGGAGTACTGCATTCAAATCTGGAGCCTGCAGCACAAGAAAGACATAGAGCTGCTGGAGCAGGTCCAGAGGAGGGCCATGAAAATTGACAAAGGGCTGGAGCACATCTCTTATGGAGAAAGGCTGAGAGAGCTGTGCTTGTTCAGTATGCAGAAGAGAAAGGTCTAGGGAGACTTCACTGCAGCCTTCTATTACTTAAGAGAAGGTTATAAATAGGACAGAAGCAGACTTTTCACACAGTCAATAGTCATAGGACAAGGAGGAATAGTTTTAAACTAAAAGGGAGATTTAGATCAGAGGCTACGGGGTATTTTTTTCACTCAGTGGGTAGTGAAGCACAGGCTGCCCAGAGAAGCTGTGTATGTCCCATCCCAGAAGCCATTCAAGGCCAGGATGGATGGGGCCCTGAACATCCTTTCTGATGTAATGCCTGATGTAGCAGCTGCCAATCCTGTCCATGGGAGGGGAGATGGAGCTAGATATCTTCACGGTCTCTTCACCCAACCCTTTTACCATTCTGGTAGGAAAAAAGCACTGCAAGATGGAACTTCTAGTGTGTGCCTTCAGTATAATTATTACATTAATACAGTCTTTCCTAAATGCAGTGCTTATCCAAATGATGAACACTGTTCACAGTAAAAGAATAATCTACAGCGCCAGATAAAAGAAGGGGCTCACTATCCCACAACCACAATTTCAAAGACTGGGACAAACTGTCAGTGATTCTATAATCTAACTGCCCACTACTATAAGGAAAAGACATGACAGCTGTTTTGAAACAACTAGTTTTTTTCTGAATAGAAATTGGTAATTATAAGTCCTGGTTGGATACAGAACCAAGAAGAAAAGTTATTTTTGCTGCCTTGCCCAAACCACATCTTAAATCTTACCAAGAACCCAAAAGAAAAAGCAAGGTTTCAAATGATTAAACGTAGAAAGTCCTAGTTTTCTCAGTATGTCTGAAAATCACACTATTTTAAAATATAAACTGGTTTTAGAAACTGCTTTATATCCTGCTGTGGGAAAAAACAACAACAGCAACAACAACAAACAAACAAACAACAACAAGAAAAACCACCTTGTTTACAAAGTTTTTGCCAAAACTGAAAGAGCAAAATGGGTTTAATGTCCAAATCTATACTAAGATTTTATCATCACCATTAGATAACAACCTATTACTATCACCAAAAAAAAAAAAAAGAGAGATAAATGAAATTAATTCTTTGACTGGATGTTAAGATAATGATTACAGTTCTAATTTTGAAGAAGTCAATCTTTGAAACTTTGGGAAAAATTAAGTTCTCCCTGAAACGTGCTCTTCTCGATTATTTTGAACAACCTTACCTCATTTTCTTCCTCATGCTCCAGTATAGCCTGTAGAAAAGCCCTCCTTTCATGACTTGAAGACTTTTGATCAAACATTCCAGCCTGAATAACTTTTTGATCTACATTCAACTTATACTTTGCAGCAGCAAGAATCTTCTCTTCCACGCTGTTCACGGTGCACAGTCGCAAAACTCGAACTTCATTCTGCTGGCCAATTCGGTGAGCTCTATCTTGTGCCTGCAAGTCCTATTAAACAAGGAACACATGGAGGGATTTATGTAAGCGTGCTACTCAAATCACCTTCTACTTACAGTGTGTAAATAATGCTGAATTCTTTTTGTCATAAAAAGTAACTACCCAAACTACAGTCCACTATAATTCACATGGCTCACTCCCAGTTGTTTTCTTTCTTAAAATTTCATCAGATCCAGAGAGGGAGAAAACAAACAAAAAAAAACACAAAAAATGTACATAGTGTGTATACTATAAATGCTATAAGCTACACACTTTCTGAAAGCACGTGCAGTGACTGAAAAGGGCTGATGTATCTATTTTTTCTTTTCTGCACAAAGGTTCAGGACATTCCAAGCCAGAATGAACCCTAAGGCAAAACAACTCTCAATTTCAGGAAAAAAAGAAAAGACTAGTAGCATAAAATTAATACATAATCTTATCTAACTAAAGGTAGTCACTAATTAATAAATATGTTAACTAAAAATTTTTTGATCTGTAGATCAAATAATAGGTAATATCAAATAGGTAGGCTTCTACCTTTGAATAGTTCTGTTAAAACTGATTAAATATGATCTTAAATTACTTTTAGAACACTGTGAATAACTACTTTTTGGTCAAGCAATTGCACTTAAAATTGATCAAAGTAAAAAAGTATGCCATAGATCACCGGGAAATAATTATTTTTATCAATTCAAAATCTTACCTATTTTCTTTGGGGGAAAAAAGAAATTCATGTACACAACATATTTCAATTTCAGCAAAATGCTGTCACAGTTTTCTGCTATCTCACAAAACAAATTTCTCAAAATAAGAAAATAATATTCCAGGCAATGAGTTTGCCACTTCAGCCCAGCACCCTATCTTTGATACTATTGTTAGTTCCTTTTTCACACAATTTCCTTTCCAAGCCACATGGTAAGGCTGCTGGAATTTAAAAGTGAATTTGAAGCTTGTAAACAGTCAAAATAAACCTTTAATGTTGTTTATATAGTCATTTTCAGAAGAACAGGACAGTAAAGCGGGGAAATAAAAGATTTTCCTTTTTGAAATATGCTGTTTAAGTGCTAAAACAAGCAAATAAATAAAAGCATCTCCTTTAGCATGTTCCTTATTAGAAGTAACAAAAGACTCTCAACCACAAGCAAAATGAAAACTGCACTCATTTTGTGATTTATTAATCTATTCACTAGATTCTCTAAAAAACATTCACTAATGTGAGATTTACTGCTATCCAACTATTAAAATATACCTGCATTAAAAATGTCTGTAAAGGTGACATAGAGATAACCAAGAATATAAAGAATCTGTCTTCTGAGGTGGCTTTTAAGCCTTTAAAAGTAATTGCTCCAAATTTCTCAAGCTGTGTTTTAAACTGATTACCAGAGCGTCTATGCGACTGCTGCTCTTAAAGTTCTATGTAAAATTCTTCAGTGTCCCAACCTTTATTTTTGCATGTGACAACAGTTATGTGATTAGCTTACAACTTTACAATAGCTGAAAAGACATGCATAATCACCATAATCAGGTACTTCCCACAGATACCTAACTTCTGTTCTTACAATTAAAAAATGCACTAAGTGACAAGGACCAGCTTCCCCTTTTATTTTATAATTTTAAACTGAGCAGAAGAAATATGCCACCATCAGTGTCTCAGGACAAGACTGCTGCACTAATACAGCCATTAAACTCTTGAGACAAAGCACTGACCTGCACAACCTTTTCTAAAATAGAACAAACTACTGAAGAATCAAAACGGGGAATACTTGTTAGTGCTCTAAGGAGTAAGGAATGAGTATAGCTATAGTACTGGTACAAGGCTAGAAGACACCTAGCAGAGAATCCCGCGAGACACATACAAAATAAATACACAAACTCAGAATTACTTCACTGATTCAAATTAACACATTTCTTGACTGTAGCAGTTTGCCTTACTAATTGCTTTCAAACCAGAATGTTCTATCAATATCATTTACCTCAGAATGTAACCTCAAACTAATGAAGAAACCCCCCAAAAAAACATCATGAATTCTTTGCAATTTGCTTGCAGATAAGCAAATAACAGTCACCTGGTGAGGATTCCAGTCACTATCAAAGATTATAACAGTATCAGCAGCCTGGAGATTTAAGCCTAGCCCTCCAGCCCTTGTACTCAGCAAAAAGATAAAGTATTGTGACCCAGGCTCGTTGAACTTCTTCAAGAGAGCAGCTCTGTCTTCTGATTTTGTTGTGCCTGAAAAGTAAAAACATAACAATAACGTGAACTGAAATACTCCAAACACAGCGTCAGTTCCTAAATACAGGAAATAGCTAAGTACAGGTGTCTGTGAAATTTTAGCTCACTTGCTCTTTGTGATCTCTGCTGTATTTTCCATAATAATAAATAAAATATTGCCCATGGGTGTTTCTGTCAGCTGTTTTTACTACGTTTGAGAGAACTGCTAAATATTTAAGGGTTTATTTTTGACATTTCAAATGTAGACTTCAAAATGTCAGCTAACATTGCTATACTTTTT
Source organism: Gallus gallus (assembly GCF_016699485.2). Lineage (NCBI taxonomy): Eukaryota > Metazoa > Chordata > Aves > Galliformes > Phasianidae > Gallus > Gallus gallus. The sequence goes on along the minus strand of NC_052572.1, from coordinate 26,896,425 downwards.
TATAATTCACATAAATTTCAACTGAGGTTATTATACACAAACAGCACAGAGCTGAAGTTTTGATTAATGTGCTCTGGCCACAACAGTATCTAAGTATTTTTAGAAGTCATCCGTAAATCGATTTATCAAAACGTCAGAATTTATCTTAGGAGTCACAATAATGTGGAAGACTGACAATTCTTAATATGTCATATCTTAAGTGTAGCTGTGTATGTGCAAGAGAAGGAGAGAAGGCAAAGAATTCAATCGTGGTTAAAAAAAAAGAAATAAATTTCTAAACAAAAAACAAGTATTGCACAACCTGGCAATCACATTAACTATTACGCACTTCATCGAAACTCTTCATGGATAATCTCAGCATGGTTCACTGATATCCTGATACTTTTTATACTTCTGTCTGTTGTTGAAAGCCAAAGAAAATCTATTTTTATACATATTGATGTATTTATATAACACAAAAGATAACCCACTATTGCTGAGGTGGGTGATGTTGGCTGGCTTTCAAAACTCCACCTAGATGCTCTCTTAATTCCTTTTCCTCAACATGACAAGCAGAAAATAAGATGGAAAAGGTTCTGCACTGAAATGAAGGCAGTTTCCTAAAAGCAAAAGCTATGCACAGAAGCAAAGCAAAAAGAATTTATTCACTACTTCCCATCAGCAGGCAGATGTCCAGTCACCTCCTGAAAAGTAGAATTCACTAGCATAGCAGTTGCTTGGAAAGACAAACATCCTAACCACAAATGCTCCTGCATCCTCCTCCTTTCCTTCAGTTTTTATAACTGAGCACAATGGCATGCAATATCCCTATGTACATTTTGGATCTTGGCTGTGTCTGCTCCCAGCTCTTGCTCACCACTCACCCTCAACCTACTGGCCTTGGGAATGGGAGGGGAGGTGGAGCTTGGAGAGAAAGCCACGACACTGCGAAGCACAGCCAAAGCACTGGTGTGCTATCAACACTGTCTAGCTACAAATGCAAAACACAGCACTATATGGGCTGCTATGAGGAAAGTTAAATCCATCCCAGACAGATCCACTACAGTCACACAGTCAAAATATTGCCAGTACATGACTTGGGTAGGAAATACATTATGTGCGAAGACCCATAGTAGATAAAATTTATATGCATATATTACATTCCATCATGGGAGGTAATGAGAGAATAGGAAAAGCTGAAAGAAGAGTTCATCTTACTGGTTTATGAATTACCTGCAAAACCTTAACAAAAAGTTGTATCTATCATACTACATATTGCCACTGACATTCTAGCATGAAAAGAATTCATTTCAAAATATATAAAGTATGGTAATATATAATATTTAAAATGTAATATAATTCAGGTTTCTTAAATGGGAGCATTAGACCACTAGCACGCCAGAGCACTAGCACTACAGCATGCTACTGTATGCTTTGCTCAGTTTTGACAAAGACATCCTGTGACACAACAAGATAGTACACTTGTGCCCCAGTTTCATTACCTTGATTTATATTTGAGAAGGACAGTGTTGGAAGTTTTTATATTCATTAACACTGAAAAAGACTAGTATACTTCTCAATGTTAATTTTTCTTCCAAATAAAGTATGAAGCAAACAACCAACTTAAAATGCAGTACCCAAGAATAGTCAAAAGACCTTAAATGCTCATTTATTCATGCTGCTCTTCATATTTTTCTTATACCATTGCTTTTCTATAAAAAGGCATTTTGCTAAGTGCTGCCGGTCCTGTACAATAGCATTATGTGTGAGATAAATTGATTAAAAAGAAATAATTAGTATTTAAGAAGCTCAGTAGGAGATAGAGAAACTCATCACAGAAGAAATACAGAAATGGAAACATAGGATTTCCACACAGAATTTTGAATTTTTAGTTATTTTCTTTCAATACTTCTCAATTATGTTTCTAATTTTTTTTCATTTAAATGTTAAAAAAACCCACAACTATTTACATGCTAAATAATTGAGGCTAGTGACCCTCCTGTAAAAATCAGAAGAAATCCATAGGTACCATTTCATCTGTCACTGAAATTCATCTATCCTGTGGAGACTGGTGATAAATCTTTAGTCACCAATCAATTAATTCCACTGGAATCTAGTCAAAACATTGTCATTCACATGTATCATCAAAAGAGTATTTCCAGACAACTTAGGTACTGACAACTGGATTGTAGATCTCTACATCCTCTGCATTTCAGGAACACTAGTGTTCATCAAAACAATCCCTCAGCCAAACGGTTTACAAGTTTAACCAATGAAAGAAAAAGTCAAAGAGACAGGGAGATAGATATATCTCAGATCGACTCTACTAAAAAAAAGCAGAAGTACACCCTGCTCAGGGCCTCATATGTAAGGACAGGAAAAATTTCAGTGTAGCGCAGTTTATGGGTCTGTAGCTATACTTCCATGACAAATATCCTCGCAGGCTTTTCCTTCATGGAACGGTTGAACCTGTTCACACTTTCGTAGAGTCAAATCACAACACTGGCATACTATGAAGAGAACTTTGGTGTCCCATGATCCAAATTAACAAAGGATTTCAGTCCCTAACTTATTTAATCTGTTTTCACTCAGCTTACCATCAAGACGCAAGTACAGGAAATTTCGAAAGGCAAAGTAGTCTTCCATAATGGTCATGAGTGATGTCATTTGACAGAAAAGAAGCACACGATGGTTTGTAGCTCGTAACTTTGGTAGAATACGATCAAGTAGCTCAAACTTTCCGGAGGCCCGATAAAGTTCAGCTCTGTTTAAGAGAAGAAGCACAGTAAATTCTAGAATAAGCCTACAAATAGAAAAGTTTTTAGTCATTGTCATGTCACAGTATAACAGAAAGATTCATTTAAGATAAGCAAGGCTAATACAACTTTTTGAATTGCTTTATGTTGATTAAAATAAAAAATAAACACCCATGTGAATTCTTGCTTGGAACAGATTTTTCTTCAGTGTGGACTGCTAGTGCTGAGATTCAGGCCATAACTAAGAAAATGAATAAAAGCAAAAAGGATGGCTGAATCAGCACAACAAAGATGTGCATCACAGAAATACATTTCACTTTTTTCTAACCTTGACTATACCTTCAAATACAATTTATCAACTATGTAATTAAATAAAAGGGTACATAATCTTCCAATGTGCATACATACATAAACACTTAGCAAAAGACTAAACTGTTTAGGAGCCAAGTGGTCTTACCAAAAAGACAAGTTTTTTTAAAAAAAGCAACAAGAGTCAGGTGCAAGATACAAACCTTTCCCTTAAAAGCATCCATTTATAGACAGTTGGATGAAGTAGTAACAAGAAAAAAAAAGTCTATTTCATTTCAAATAACTAGTGTAAGAAGTGCTACTTTAATTTGGAATAAAGATGGTAGAGAAGCTAAAGATGAACTCAAAAGCAACAGGAAAGAAAATTCCTCATGATATCTCTGAAGAGTCATTGCAATACATTTCAGATGTCTGGTTTCTATGTTGTTTCGTAGAAAAGGGAAGGAAAGACATCATTTTACAACCTTCTTTGCCTGTTCTCCCTGAAATGAATGGAGAGTCATAAAAGCCTCACATAAGAGGTCTAGTACTGGTTATTTTGCTTTAAATATATGTGTCCTGCATCTCCTCTGCCTTCCTATAAAGTGGACATAAAATACAGCATGACTGGAATTCTCCCAAAGTTTCTTCACAAGCTAAGAAAATACTAGGCTATATGCATACATCACAGGGCTACCATTTGCCTCTGATCAGTAAGTCACCTAGCTATAGGCACTCTTCATATAATAAATGCTTGACCATTACCTCATATCACACTGAGAACTAGTAATAGTGATATAGAATTCTGTTATATATATAGATTCTCTTATATATATAGAACTAGTAATATAGAATTCTCTTATATATAAGGCATCCTGATATCAAATAACTTCTACTGGGTATCTAATTAAGAAAAGGAAAATTTCCTATTTTTGTGCAGGTCAAGAGCTAAGAACACTTGAGCTTAGAGAGATGGAATGCTGGAGGCAAAAGTAATGAATGCGAATTGATGCATAAACTAAGGATTCAGTTTGGGAAGTCTGCACTTTTCTTCAGAATGAGAAAATGGCACATCATTCTGCTCATCTGAAATACTGTGAAATATTTTCTGAAATTTCAAATGCACTGCATTTTCATGTGCAGGGACAAGTGATATTCAGGACCAAAATGTGCAAGGTAGATATAGAACACTGTGGATATGTATAAAATAATGAAGGAAACAATCTTCTAAAACTGTCCTCTGCTTAGCCAATGCTATCTTAACACAGCAATCTTCAGCCTGTGTGAGAAGGACACTGATTGACACATGGTTCCCAGTAGTCATAGTATTCTTTCCTTTTTTCTTTGCAGAACTGCTTCTGAGCTAGAATTTTTACATGTGTCAGGCAGAGTGTATTCTGGAAAAGACTAGCATAGTGAGTATGTCCTCCAGTAAAAAGGAAAAGAAACATCTGTTCCATCCATCCATCTCTCAAAGACTGAAACTCCGGATTTCAAATTTTCTGTCTAGTACAATAAATGGGAATTGTATGAATTAATGTTATCTGATGACTAAACTTTGTCTTGTTTCAGAATGTGCAAAAGATAAAAGTTGGCCTGTATGAAATGCATCATGAGAATGTTGCACAAGTGAGGTCTCAGTCATGCTGTAATCAGTTGACATATATGAAACACAGTAGTTCAGAAGTGGCAAGAAGAATTTGGAAGGGTTTCAGTTTTACTGTGTGGCATGAAGTAAACAACTGGACATTCATCTTTCATGTTCTATTTTGTTGGCTTGGATTAGTATAATAATGGGAGAGTTATCCCTAGCCTTGAAGGGGAGAGGAGAAAAGGCACACATAGCTGTACAGAGTCAGCTATTGAGATATCCAATCAAGCATGTAAGAACTTTTAGATGAATTACCTATGATATATATGGTAATATTAAAAAAAAAAAAAAAAAAAAAAAAAAGAATCCTGCATATTACCATTACAACTTAGCTTTACAAAAAAAAAAAAAAAAATCAAAAGCCCTTGAAACAACAGGAAATATACTTTCTATAGAAAGAGAAATACTTCTATCACATGTATTCCAACTTTGAGAACTGAAATTTCAGCGAACAGAAGGATCCTGCAAACAAATCTCTGGTCTCACGTTAAGGAAAGTCTCGGAATCCATCTTCAGACTCCGATAACCATTATCCGTTTAAGGTGAGTGTTTCTCTTTATGACACAAAACTGCTAGATATTAGTCAGAGAAACAACTTTCTCATTCAGGAATTAGTGATGGAGCACAGATGGAGCATTAGCGAGAGGGAGAATTCTCATTACCAATAAAGAACATTAAAGTCAACTGCTAATTCAGAGATGAAATAATACTTCAAGTAAGAGTAGTGTCTTGGATGTGAGGGTGACTATGAAGATAGCCTTGCCTTATGGTTATTAGGAGTCTTTTTAATAATATTACCCTGATTTAATTTAGAAACTGCTTATGTTTGTTAGCTTTTATCTTCTAGAAAATGGATATGATGCAGTTCTAACACAGCTTATACAAAAAGGAAGAAAAAAATGAGTTACCCATTGATGACACCATTTGAGTAGCCTAAATGTTCAGCAAAGGATTCCTGCAGAGTTGCAAGCAATGAAGAGATTATTACAAATAGGAAACCAAAATTACGTACCTTTCTTTCAACTACATTAAATATATGAATGTTTAGAGTTTGAATTCTATTACGCTGATACTGTTGGCATTCACCTTGTCGCACTAGTGCTCTGCTTAATATTTTTCCGCAATGCTATTATTTGAAACTCAGATTACAAATACAGTAGAGCCTAATTAAATTACACTAACTACCAGAAGAACCACATGAAAATTACTCAATTAATTAATATTCAAAAGCATGAACAGCAAAACTACAGTAGTGCATCACAGTAGGTATTTGTTTATTCACAAATGTAGTTCCATTTCAGATATTTATGATACTTCCTCTATGTACTAGCTTATTTACGTACTTTGTGTCCTTCTGATAGATCAATTGCATATTTTTGCTGACAAACAAAGTGGAGAATAAGACAATTTTGGATATAGTAAAAGATCAGCAGTCTGCTAGTTATAAAGATTCTATCACTTGACACTCTAGACTAATACCCCTACGTCATAAATTAGTTCTAGGTAGGGGTTAAATTACTGTGGAATGTCTTGAATTAAAAAAAAAAAAAAAAAAAGCAACATTCATTTCTTAGACATAGTATCTCAACAAAACTAAATGCTTTAAAACTAAACTTCAGATCACCAATAAAAAGCTGGAAGCTGCTCCATTTCGTTCTAAATACAAAAGACTGGAATTACTGTGCTTTCCAAATGTTTCTTTTCCAACACAAATTACATGTACAGTTGTCCCCTATCACACATACAAACTTCTACAGCAGTTTTCTACTATGTTATCCAGGCTGAATAAAAACAACTCAAAATCAAACCTAGCAACCTTACCTCAATGTGCTGAAACATATATGGATGATTGCAAATCTTTCTCAGTTGCATGATGGTGTTCATAAGAGTCTTTGCGCCACCTTTTCCCTATGGGAATAAACAATGCAAATCAAATGCTGAATTTCATTTCCTAGGTAATTAAAGAAGCTTCTGAAAGAAATTTTTTAAGTGCAGGTAATCCAAACACCAAATCATTATTAAATAAATAAATAAACAAACAAACAACAGAAACAAACAAAAATAGAAGGAAAAAAAACACAGAAAATGAAGATCATAAGCTGTAATGCAGTCATCTTGCCGCATAAATTCATCGATCATAAAGAAGCTCCATAATGTAAAACAAAGACGTGAACATAATCTGCAAAAGGTATTCTGTCTTTGCAGTCGGAAGCAGTACAATTTTTGTCCTGCTTACCATTTATCTGCAATATCAACTACTTTGGATATGAGCCCTCCTGGCAGGAAACAGTACTAGCTCGACGCTTTTCAATTCTACAGTATCTGCTCTACCTCTCCAGGCCAAGCAAAACACAAGGCAATAGACAGCAAAAAGACTAGGTAAGCACAATGTATGAGACATTCTAATATTTAACAAGCTGTATTTTCAAAACCTACTCTGTAGTGAACCCATCTTAGAAGCAGGACTGAATTCAGGCAATGTTCAGTTCAGCTGAGATACGGCAAAACACTGAAGAATCACTAGGTGATTAGTGACTAAACTAGACTAAGCTGTACATTTACAACACAACTGCACCTAGTGGACTAATAAAGGTAAAATAAAACCAGGTAATACTGCAAATACTATGCTATTCAGTCATATTATATACTTGTAATATTTTAATCTTTACTGGAAAGTGTACTAACAACATAACTTCATAACATCTAAAACTAAAATCAAAACAAAAGAATAGGGATTTTAGATCTGGAGTGGGTATTCCATACACCTAAAACTTGTTTTTGTTCTTCTCAAAATCAGCTCAAATTTTCTCAAAAAGGTATTCATATTCACACTATTTCCTGAAACTTGGTTGCTTAATGAATTCACTCTAGTGTGAGCTGGTCACTGGCTGGACTTGGCAGAAAGACATGATTTTTTTCCTAACAGAAGTTTTTTGCTGAATGAACCTAAAAGTACTCAACAATCATCACCTCCCTCTGCTGGCAATGAGTAGCATTGGATAAAAGAGTGAAGCAGTCATACAAAAGAAAGTGAATGAAGAGAGGGTTGGAATACAGTGAAAAATGAGACCCTTGAAGACTGGAAGTAGAGGAAGGTGTTAAGACAACAGAGGCAGTCTGAAGTAATTAAAGAAAAAGCTCAATGGAGAAGCAACTATGGGAGAATCAACAAAATATTCTGAGCTAGTGTACTTGCACAAGGATGGTGGAAAGACAGTATGCGTTTGCATTATATGAGTAAAATGCACAGAATAGGTCCAGTTAGGGGCCTGGCACAAACAAAATTTGTGTGCAAGCTGTTCTGCAGTGTTTGAGCACTCTATAGCAAGAGCACTTGAGACAAGAACTCTCATGGTGCATTCAATGTGTTTCACATTTATCATAATGTATACTATACACACAATTAAGCTGATGAATGGAAATCTCTTTTCTCTATATTAGCTGAATCAAGTCCCACAGTGCCATAATCAACATTTATTAATATGCAGTCTAACATCCAATTCAATGAATCTGAATCCTACTGTTCTCTTAAGAACCTTTTCATTAAAACATGAATTAAGTATGAATGCAGGTCTACAACTCTAGCAGGCCAAAACCAGATTCATGCTAAGAGCTCTGGAAGATGACAGGAATAGACTCTCACAGCCAGGGCTGCTGTGAGCACAGTTACTCAGATAACTTCTTAAACTCAGCCAAGAGAAATACTGTTCTTTTTTTTTTTTTTTTTTCTAAATATTGTCCATTTGAGAAATGTATGTACACTTACTGGTTTTTTTTTTTTTTTTCCTTGTGAATAGTGAAGAAAAGCTGTAGTCATTTAAAACAATCTCTGATAGAGATTTCATTTCCCATGAAAGATACCTGCAGGAACAGTCTACATACTAACTTTATGAAACAGAAATCATATGTTCAAGAAGTAATTTTAATGCACTGTTTCCTCTGTGTTCTAATCCTTGTCTTGTACCTTCTTGTCTTTCTCAGAACCATCTGTAAGAAGGATTCCCTTGGCTTGCATGTGTCGGTATAGGATCTTCTGGAGAGCAGACATATCACATTTGATCACATATTCTACCTAGAGTTTAAAAGAAAAAAAAACAAATAAACACATTGATATAATAATTTTATCAGAATCTAACTGCAGGCTCTTGTCAACCTAAAACACTAACCAAAGAACTTACTCTTTTATCCATAACCTAACAGCACCTTTGATTTCAGCGAGCAGCAATCCAAATGCAAGCATAGCAATAGGTACTTCAAAGCATTATCTGTGAGTCAGAATTACCATTAAACAGCTGGATTCTAAGAATGTAACTGCAAAACTTCTGAACACTTTTTTCTCAACTTTTAACAATTAAAAAATATGTTTAAGTAACGTTTAACTTAATGTTTAACATGCAGTTTAAATAAAATAAAGTAAAAACAAAAAAAACAACCAAACAATCAAACAAAAAAACCAACAACCAAGCTTGTACATTTGATAGCCTGTGGACATTATGATATCTCCCAAGCATAATAAAAATAATTGTTGTACATCTAGGGAGTAAGCATAAGTATCCCTTACACTGCCTATCAAGCATTATGCATACCTAAACTAGAATGCAAGCATTTTCTTAGTTATGTACTAAAAATACAGGGAAATTATAAAGCAACATATGAACCTGCAATCAGTTTAAGTTCTTATTCTCCTTTGTACAACTGCATTTATGAAAGCAAGTTTTGCCAGTTCCTTGCCTTTAAATCTATTCATATTCCATTCTAACATATTTTTTTCTATCATTCAACTTCCATATTACAGCTATTATGTTTTAATATGTAAAAATAAATAAACAAATAAATAACAGTCCCATAATAAAGCCAGATTAACGACCAGAAGTCTTACAAAAGGACTAGAAGAGAAAGAGTAAGCTGTCTACTAAGTAATAAATAAACAATAAAAATTATAAAGTTATTTTCATGTAAGGAGGACTGGAGGATGAAATAAAAGAAAGAGAAGTAACTATGTCTTTAACGTCTTCTTTATCAAGATTGAATAAGATCAAACAGAACCAATTGGGTCAACAAGTTCAGTGCTCTTAGCTGAAGTAACTGCTTTCTTATCTCAACATGGTATGGAAACAAAAACTTTCTACAAAAAGTTGGAAACAAAAAGTTTCTACAGTGCCTGTTAACAGATTTATCAAAGACACTGACTCTAACTGGCCACTGAATTACAATTAAATTAGAATTCTAAATTAGAATTTAAAAAAATAATAATATTTTTAAATTTAAGTATGTTTCATTTTCAAAAAGATGTTGCATAGGAGGGTACTGATAATCTGACTGTTGAAGGAACAGAAAGTCACAGCAGTAACAGCATTCAGGAACTATAATGATGAGAAAGACTTAAAACAAGCCTTCCATTTAAGTATGTATGTATAGAGCTATTTGTTCATTCAGCCACTGTTACTTAACTCATGAAATGCCACACACACCAAAAAATCATTTTTGGTACTGCTTCAACCCAGAAGACCTTAGAAGCAATTTTTTCCTTATTGTGCCTTCAAATTAACTTTAAAAAAAAAAAGAAGAAGAAGAACAGAAAAAACCCACAGAACCACAGCTGTTGTTATTTTGAGAAGAATAAAAGTGAAAGGTGATAGAGGACTGCAGAAGAAGACAATATGGGGCCAAATGAGATGCATAAACACAGTGATGTTTCAAATCAGAACATAATTTTACATTCTGATTACAAATCTACATTCTAAATTTAAACAAACAAAACAAAACAAACTTTTGATGCTTCATGTAACTCAAAACTCCTGGAATATTAATTTAGAATAAAATTCTGTCCACTTTATAATGTCAGTAATAATAATTATGATTTTCTGTACAATAGTTGAAAGATACTACTTAGTGTGGGGAAGATGGGAGAGGACAGAATCTAATGCCCAATGCATGGGCAACTCATTTACCACTTGAAATCAATTCCAAGAGAACTAAGCTGAAGGCCTTATACATTTCATGGATGACTACAAAAAGAAGTAAAGCTGCAAGACTAAGGGTGAAGCCTGAGAATACAGAAACTTCAGGTCTTCAGGATTCCTCAGCTGACAGCTTTCTTTGCAAGGAGTTATGAAAAAGCAACCCACAGTTGTTAGAGAAGTACTTGTCTGTAAAATAAATTTGAAAAAAAACCTTATCACATAATACTTCAAAAAATGTATTAGACCCATTCCACAAATCCTTTCACTGCAAACCTTTTCTGGCAGTTGAGACTCTACTTCCTTCTTCAGTCTTCTCAGCAAGAAGGGTCGGAGTACTTTATGGAGACGACGGATGATCAGAATAGTTTCTTCTTCATTTAAGTCCACCTACAGAAGTTTACAGAAGTCATTACAACACTACTTAGTATATTAGGTCATGTCTTTCCTCACATGAAAGCTAATTATGTGCATTAACTGTATGTTACAATCAAACTGAAACAGAATTAAAAAAAAGACACCTTGAAATTTTCTGGCATTACAAAAGGTGGCGTTTAATTACATTAAATCCTTAAGTACCAGAGAGAGTTCAAGTGCTACTGTCCTTCTGAAAACAAAATGGAGCTCATACAAAGTATTTTGTTTCTGATGCTTTAAGAAATAAACAAAAAAAAATCCTGCTACAGTACCCTTTCTCCTGTCATGGCAAATGGAGCATTGAACCACTGTTCAAAGGTGCTACAGCTCTTGAAGATGGTTGGGAGAAGGAAATTGAGAAGAGCCCACAGTTCAGGCAATTTATTCTGCAATGGTGTCCCAGTCAGTAGAATTCGCCTAGGGGCCACATAGTGAGTGTTCAAGACCTGAGTCAGTTTGCAGTGATGATTCTTCATTCGATGACCTTCATCTACTATCATGTATTTCCATCGAATCTGAAAAAAGAAAAAAAAAAAAAAAGAAAAGTTGGTAAAGCTAAGCCAGAGAGAAATTATTCCCAATAGGTGTAGATCAAAAATATTTCAAATGTGAAACACAAATCAAGGGAATAAAAAAATATCAAGCATTATTGAAGCACCAGTGGCCATACAAACAGAAAAAACGTAAACAAACACTAGCTATGCTGAACTCAATCATGATTCTGAATTTTCACTTGAATTGCAAAGAAAACTGCTAATTCCTCATATTTCTAGGAAATAATTTGGGATGTCTGGTTCCTGGGGTCTCCAGCACAAGAAGGTTGTGGAGCTGTTAGTGAGGGTCCAGAGGAGGGACATAAAAGACCTTCAGAAGGCTGGAGCACCTCTCCTATGAAGAAATACTGAGAGAGCTGGGGTTGTTCATCCTGAAGAAAAGACTCTGAGGAGACCACATTGCAGCCTTCCAGTACATGAAGGGAGCTTATAGGCAAGAAAGGGATCAAATTTTTACATGATCTGATAGTGATAGGGCCAAAGGGAGTGGTTTTAAACTAGAAAAAGCAGAGATTTAGATTAGATGCTAGGGGGAAGTTTTTTTCTCACAGGGTGGTGAGACATTGGAACAGGTTGTCTAGAGAAGCTGTGAATGCCCCATCCCTGAAGGTGTCCAAAAAACAGGCTGGATCTCGGGCAGCTTGATCTAGTGGTGGCAAGTCTGCCCACAGTAGGGGGTTGGGACTAGGTGACCTTTAACGTCCCTTCCAACCCAAGCCATTCTATGATTCTGTTTCTGTGCTGCATACCACATGAAAATATCTTGTACATCTTGCCGTTAAGAGACAACAATCATTATTACCTTAGCAAGGATATGTTTGTCCTTTATTATGTACTCATAAGTAGTCAAAAGAACATTAAATTTTCCACTTCGAAGCTGAGGAACAAGTGAGCGGCGCATTGCAGGTGTACCCTAAAAGAGAGAGGGAAATGAGTATTTTGTTATTCATTCTTCTGAGGAAGTAATTGGGTCCATCTTTTTAAGAATAAGTAGACACAGAGCAAGCACATGAACTAATAATCCTATAGTATTGCAAAGAATCTGTTTATATATTCCAGACTTACTCAGAGTTCTTCCCCTAACTTGTTGCTAGAACATACAATCTTCTTTTCTTTTTAAATACCAAGGAGTCAGAACATGCTAGTCTTATTACTAATTGCCTGTCCTCATCACTACTACAGTAGTCAAAAAGCAAAGCAGTCAGCTATGTATAAAATGTGAAGTATTGCTCATTTGTATTGCTCTCATTAGAAGCTTTGCAATGTGCTAATTAACAATTTTCTTCTGCATTTCACTATCTGAAAGCAATTATAGTTCATTACAGTCACCTTCTTAGGGTGATTAACTCTCATTGCTTAGTACATGATATATATGTGACAAATTTAGAAATGCATGCAGAAGCAAGGGAAAAACAGTCTCTATTCTCAAAACTTCACATTTATAACCATATAAAAGGGAATCAAACCTTGTAAGATATCTTCACCACAGAAGGAGCCCATTTGTCAAATTCGTATGTCCAGTTGGATAATGTCCTACCATAGAAGAAGAAATACTTCACTATTTGTATTTCAAATTGTAACTCCCAATGGATGCTTAATTTTCAACATATTCCATATAATCAACCCCCATAATTAAAAGTAAATTAAATAAAATGAAAATCATATACTGTAATAAAATGCATGCATTTCAGAGAAATGGAAACGGGAAAAAATGGGAAAAATATCTTTCAGCTCACAACCAGAAACCTCTTCAAAATCAATCAAGGGCATTGAGCACCCTCAGTAAGTTTGCAGATGACACCAAGTTGGCTGGAAGTGTCAATCTGCATGAGAGTAGCGAGGCCCTACAGAGGGATCTGGACAGGGTGGATAGCTGGGCTGAAGCCAATGGGATGGGATTCAACAAGACCAGATGCCAGGTCCTGCACTTTGGCCACAATAACCCCAGGCAATGCTACAGGCTTGGGGCAGAGTGGCTGGAAGACTGTGTAGAGGAAATGGACCTGGGGATATTGATTGATGCTCGACTGAACATGAGACAGCAGGGTGCCCAGGTGGCCAAGAAGGTCAATGGCATCCTGGCTTGCATCAGAAACAGTGTGGCCAGCGGGAACAGGAAAGTAACAGTCCCCCTGTACTCATCACTGCTGAGGCCGCACCTCGAGTACTGTGTCCAGTTCTGGGCCTCTCACTGTAAGAAAGACATCGAGGCCCTGGAGCGTGTCCAGAGGAGGGCAACAAAGCTGGTGAGGGGTCTGGAGCACAGGCCTTATGGAGAGTGGCTGAAGGAGCTGGGATTGTTCAGTCTAGAGAAGAGGAAGCTCAGGGGAGACCTTATTGCACTCTATAACTACCTGAAGGGAGGTTGTATTGAGCTGGGGGTCAGCATCTTCTCTTGTGTAACTAGTGATAGGACTAGAGGGAATGGCTTCAAACTGCACCAGGGGAGGTTCAGGCTGGACGTTAGGAAATACTACTTCTCTGAAAGGGTGGTCAGGCACTGGAATGGGCTGCCCAGGGAGGTGGTGGAGTCACCGACCCTGGAGGTGTTCAAGGAACATTTAGACGTTGTGTTGAGGGACATGGTTTAATGAGAACTATTGGTGTTGTGTGGATGGTTGGACTGAGTGATCCTGTGGGTCTTTTCCAACCTTGGTGATTCTATGATTCTAATTCAGAATGTATTTTATAGTAATATTGATATTCTGGAGCATATTATGGACAGGAAAGATAGACTGGAATAGAAAATATATTTTGAATTATTTTACACTACTTAGGATCCACAAACTGAGTTTGTAATTTGTAAAATGTAGCCTTATGATGTTGGCAGTAGAATTTAGGTATTTTCCATGCTAAGGATGTTAATTCCATTGAGTGCAACTATGCAGATCCATGTCTGCACTTTATTTCTACAACAAGGTCACAACAAACAGCTATTTAAGTGCAGCAAAAATAGATTTTTTTTTTCTTTCAGTAACTAGACCTGCAATGGCAGAAGCAATGGCTATTAATGTTGGAGTATGGAAAAAGTTAGAGAAATAAGCCTTTTGTAACACCTATAGGAATAAATTTCAACTCTTATTTTTCAGAAACAAGAAAATAGGAAAGAAGCGTTAGTGTGTACTCAAAAGAAATTTGACAATTTTACTGTGCCTGTAGAAAATACATACTAATAACATTCTTCCTTTATTTTTTACTTCGTTTTACTTTATATGGTTTCTCCTTGTCATTTCTGCTCACACTACAGCATGTCATACATACTCATAGAATAAGGTGTAGCTGTGGTATTGATGCTACTTAACTACTAATGCTGCACAGTGAGAAGGCAAGATACTTCAAAAGAAATCATAAAAGATGGCCATGAATAAAATATATCCCAATCCTACAGCACTTGCATGCTGTACACAATCAGTGGATGAATTATCTAACAGTAAGGACAATGAACTTCCGTATATAAATCAAGACATTTATCATGTACACATGAAGATAAGAAAACAAATCCTCAAGATACATTAGTTTTACGTCACCTAACGGCTTTTCTTTAAAATACAGCATTTCAAATCCCTGGAACTCACACCTTGCCTTTGGTGAAAGCAAAATTCATTGCAAAAAAAAAAAAAAAAAATTTAAAAAGTAGAATCTTGGAAAAGAAATAGGAGGCAATAAGACAAATTATGACAGTCATAATACTGCACAACTGACCAAGTTGTGAATTCACACATCAAAACTACAGCAAGGGCTAGCTATACAGTAATAAAAAGACTCTCCTATCTCAATAAAGTATCATTTCTTAGTATTTGATGGGGCAGAAGTTGTTTAAAGAACTAAAAAACAGATTTTGAGTATCACAGTTAAAGCAGAAGGGGGATCTGCAGGCATGTAATATGAAAGAAAAAACCATTCTCCTCTTGTGGCTTAGGAGTAAATAATGGTAAATTCACTACACATTTTGTCAAATGAATAAGATATGAAACCAGCGGAAGCAAGTTCTTTGATGAACCATGTGGTTAACCTCCAAATTCCAGACAATTACTTGGGAAGAAATCATGAAGTACAGAATAGACGTTCAGTGTATCTCAGTGTGCCCCCTCATCTTGGTACAACATGAAAAACAAGCATGTATTCCTAATAAATCAACTTGTAATGCTTCGAATTATAATACAAGAATGAGGTTCTCTACTTACGAAAGGGGAACAATGATGAGATAGGGGCCATTGAGCCTTTTGTGCTCCATCAAGTAAGTGATAAGTGCGATAGTCTGAATTGTCTTTCCCAGACCCATTTCATCAGCTAAAATCCCATTCAGATTGTTATTATAGAGTGAAACCATCCATTCCAGTCCCTGAAGCTGAAATGAAGAATAATATTTTCTGTTATTTAGAACATGCACGAGTAATTAACATCAACAATAAAAATCTGAAGGTTCTCATGACCTGCCTATACAAATGCATAAATTCCTTCAATAACACTGTGAGCATGAGAATCTCTGCCTATCTTAACTCCTTTTCTCTTTCTCCTCTAACCCTAATCACCCACTACTTGCTCCCCACCCTACCTAAACAAAAATAAGCAGACACAAACAAAACAAAACAAAAGAACCCTTCAGGATTATTCCTGGTAATAAGTATATCAAAATCTTGACTCCTGTTGACCAGAAGAGCCCAAAATGTAGTCAAATTTTATACACTGAGATTTTTTTTTTTTTTTTTTTTTTTGCAGAGAGCAACACAGGCACTCTTTTATAATGCTGATGAACACCTGACATTACATGACTTTCTCCTTCAGTTTTAGCACTGATGAAATTAGTTTTTTGCACATTTTTAATACAGTGTGTGTGCCTCGTCAAAATCTTCCAAAACCGAACCTGTTGATTCCGTGCAACACTTGTAAGTCTCTTGTGTTTGGTAAGCCCTCACACTTCCCAGTTGCATCACTGATGTTCTGAGTATCTCATAGCACACATCAGTACCTGGCTGTTGGTATTTCCATATCAGAGAACACCCCCTTTCTATAATTATGCCTTGTATATAAACATCCCAGTGCTGGAAAGAATCCAGAGTACTGCAGCTGAGAAATATCTATGTAAAGGGAGACCTTCACATTTCAGAGAGTATTGCTAGAAAGCCATAAGAACAATTATATTTTAGGATTCAGATTATTGACTTGTCACATGGTCTTCCATGTGTGTATGTATCCCTTTACTTATACAACTGAAATCTAAGTTTCTGTTTCTGAGATCCAGACTTTCAGTGGGTCTCATGCATGGAGAGAAAACTAAATTATGAAGTCCAAGAAAGTCAAGGGAGAAAACAATACATGTTTGAAGTAACCTTCCACTGACTCTGCAAGAAAATATTAAAAATAACGTTGTTGATTTTCTAGCTTTATGTATGTGCTGATTGATTTACATCTGGGTACCAAGTTCTCTGGAAACTAATTTTATTGAACTCAAGACATCAAGAGCAGATCAGAACTTATTCTGCAACTGTATGTTTCACTTACAAGTAGCTTTAGAATTGAGAACAGGGATGCAGTCCCTTCTGTATCATTCAACTTTCTCCCCTGGCATATAACGAGTACTGCTACGTCAAGAAAAGACAATCTAACCAAACTTGACAGTAGGAAATATGGAAAAGCAGAAAAAAAGTTAAGAAGGAAAAAGGACATAAAATACAGAGGACAGGAAAATACAGAAGTCCAAGGGGACAGCTGCAAAACACTGAAGTCTCCTTCAAAACATTTCTGCTAGAACCAAAGACAAGCAGTAACGCTCTTGCCATAACCTCCTTCGCTGAATGTCTCTCTTATTTCTTGTAATACTCATCATTGCATAGAAAAGACATAATGAAGAACAAATTCCCAGTTCAATTGCTAGGTATCACATTAAATAGCTGAAGGATCTGCTCTAATTGGTAATTTCTGCCAGTATCTGTCTAACTCCACAGATTGAATTATTTTACTCTGTGGTACACAGGGAAATTGCACTGCAAAACACAGATTGGCTTGAGTCAACAGTATCTCTATGCTTCAACAGTATGTCTATGCTTCAAAAATGATTAAAATACAGGAAGTAGAAGAACTGTCACACTCCTGTCCATGAGCATGTTAAGCCTATACAGCCATTGAATTTATACTGTTATATACTGACTTTATTGCATCAAATTAAGCTTCTCAGAAAATGAATAAGAATTACACAGTAAATAAGTCTGCTGATGAATCCCTGTTTCATTTGGTGTACAGCCTGGACAACATATTGACAATGAGGCTGCAAAGATAAAGAGTCAAGAAAGTCACTTTTTTCTCTGAAGAGTGAGTTAGATTCTATCTTGTCTTAGTAATAGTTCCTCGATGGTGCTAGAAATGTTAACTTAGCACTTTCAAAAATCAGTTAGTAAATAACAATCTTCTCTTTTTGTTGAGGACTCAATGTGAAACACTTTTGCAAAACATTGACAAAATAATTCAAATTCAGATGGAGTTTTGCTATAGACAAAGAGAAGATCATGCAATAATTCATTTTGGAATAGGTTTCAGGAAATCTCTAGCCCAAATCCATGATCGTAACAGGTCAAGCCATGTTGCTCAGGGCTTGATCTGCTCAGGGACTGAAAACCTCCTAGGAAGGAGATAGTAAAACTGCTCTGAGGCCTTGCTCCATTGTACTTGCAGGGAAAAAGCTTGACTGTATAACCAGTCTGAACCCTCTTGTTTCACCTTTTGTTCATTCTCTTGTTCTCCCACCATGCAGAGGTGTCCAATAAAAAAGAACAATGAAATGCTTTGGAAAGACAAAATTAGCTTAACACTTGAATTTTAAGTAACTTAAACAAGCTACTGTAATAGATAGTGCTGAGAACCACACAAAGCAGGGACTGTAATTCTGACACACTGAACACTTAGGAAATAGTCTTCCTCCCAGTCCTCTGCAAGTACACAGACATACATCTTTATGGTAACTCAGTGAATAGCTATTATTCTTTTTTTTAATGTGGATATGCAGATAATGTAGTGGTCAGACTACATAAAGGATGCAGGTTCACAGAGCTCCCTGGAAAACAATACAATGTCCAAAATGCCAAAAACACCTGTTAATGACATTTTCAGTGTAGTCTTCTTAGGTCAGAACACAGAAATTCTTAAGTTACTAAGCCCATTGAATGTCTGTAAAGAATATCATATGTTATTCTCCATAGTAAATGTTTCCATTCTCTACAAACTGTAATGCATCAGTACACTGAAATGTCAGGATTTTAATTAAAATATTAAATTCTCAACTTTGAAATACTGGAAGAAAATATTTTTATTAAACACCACAAATTTTTTAAGCAAAACTGAAACCATAGGGCAGTAAGAAGGATAGTAAAACCAAACAATATTGGACTGTAATGAAAAAAAATGTTACAAGTACATGTATAAAGTTGTATTATTATTCAAGCACTAAGCATTAATCATTATCTGTGATAGATAACTGTTCTTTCTTTGTTCATATGATGCCTTATTTCCAACCTAATTGAATTCTTGTACTACTTAAAAAAAACTTTGGGTTTGTAACTTGAAATACCACCCTGAAATGTCTAACATCATATAAGTTTTAAATATTACAATGTTTCAATTATTTCTCACCTGATAATGTTTTAGTGTGCCATTAATTAGAAGAGAAGACTGCTTTTCCACCCTTTCTGTGATTGCATGTGCAACTGTGTAGTAGGACTGAGACCCTCTAGCACTATATTGCATACTGTATTCATCATCCACATCTTGTTTGGCTGTCCTGCAAAGCAGAGAAATAATTAAAGTAAATTTCCAGGAACAAAAAAATCAACAATGAAAAAAGTAAACAGTATGTTTTAACCATAGCTCACTTTTATTTGTAAAGAAATAGTGCTAATCACAAACTCTGGCAAGTACTCTGCATGGAGCTAGTCTTCTAGCAGTACATAATAAATACCGAATTATTACATGCCGCCTTCTGCAGATTTTCTTGTCAAAGAAGCAGCTGTAACTGCTGTTGGGAACTAGGAACAAGAAACTCTTTTACAAGTATATCAACAGTAAGAGGAGGACCAGGGAGAATCTCCATTCTTTACTGGATGAGGCTGGGAATGTGACCACTGAGGATAAGGAAAAGGCAGACGTTCTGAATGCCTTCTTTATATCTGTCTTTAAAAGTCAGGCCACTTATCCTCAGGTTTCTCCACTCTCTGACCTGGCAGCCTTGGCTGGGGAGCAGACTAAACCCCCCACAATTCAGGAGGAAACAGTCAGAGACCTGCTACTCCAACTGGACTGCCACAAGTCCATGGGACTGGATGAGATTCACCTGAGAGTGCTGAGGGAACTGGCACAGGTGATAGCTGAGCCGCTTTCCATCATCTATCAGCGCTCCTTGTTGACGGGTGAGGTCCCAGATGACTGGAGGCTGGCCAACATGACTCCCATCTACAAGAAGGGCTACAGGGAGGATCCAGGGAACTACAGGCCTGTTAGCCTGACCTTGGTGCCAAGGAAGATTATGGAGCAGATTGTCTTGAGGGAGATCACACGGCACGTGCAGGACAACCGGGGGATCAGGCCTAGCCAGCATGGGTTCATGAAGGGCAGGTCCTGCTTGACCAACCTGATCTCCTTCTATGATCTAGTGACCCATCTGGTGGATGAGGGAAAGACTGTTGATGTAGTCTACCTAGACTTCAGCAAAGCCTTTGACACTGTCTCCCACAGTATTCTCCTGCAGAAGCTGGCAGTCCGTGGCTTGGACAGATACACTCTTGGCTGGGTAAGGAACTGGAGGGCCGGGCCCAGAGAGTGGTGGTGAATGGAGTTAAATCCAGCTGGCGACCAGTCATGAGTGGTGTTCCCCAGGGGTTGGTGCTGGGGCCTGTCCTCTTTAATATCTTTATTGATGACCTGGATGAGGGCATTGAGCACCCTCAGTAAGTTTGCAGATGACACCAAGTCGGCTGGAAGTGTCAATCTGCATGAGGGTAGCGAGGCCCTACAGAGGGATCTGGACAGGGTGGATAGCTGGGCTGAAGCCAATGGGATGGGATTCAACAAGACCAGATGCCAGGTCCTGCACTTTGGCCACAATAACCCCAGGCAATGCTACAGGCTTGGGGCAGAGTGGCTGGAAGACTGTGTAGAGGAAATGGACCTGGGGATATTGATTGATGCTCGACTGAACATGAGACAGCAGGGTGCCCAGGTGGCCAAGAAGGTCAATGGCATCCTGGCTTGCATCAGAAACAGTGTGGCCAGCGGGAACAGGAAAGTAACAGTCCCCCTGTACTCATCACTGCTGAGGCTGCACCTCGAGTACTGTGTCCAGTTTTGGGCCTCTCACTGTAAGAAAGACATCGAGGCCCTGGAGCGTGTCCAGAGGAGGGCAACAAAGCTGGTGAGGGGTCTGGAGCACAGGCCTTATGGAGAGTGGCTGAAGGAGCTGGGATTGTTCAGTCTAGAGAAGAGGAGGCTCAGGGGAGACCTTATTGCACTCTATAACTACCTGAAGGGAGGTTGTATTGAGCTGGGGGTCAGCGTCTTCTCTTGTGTAACTAGTGATAGGACTAGAGGGAATGGCTTCAAACTGCACCAGGGGAGGTTCAGGCTGGACGTTAGGAAATACTACTTCTCTGAAAGGGTGGTCAGGCACTGGAATGGGCTGCCCAGAGAGGTGGGGGAGTCACCGAGCCTGGTGGTGTTCAAGGAACATTTAGACGTTGTGTTGAGGGACATGGTTTAGCAAGAACTATTGGTGTTGTGTGGATGGTTGGACTGGATGATCCTGTGGGTCTTTTCCAACCTTAGCGATTCTATGATTCTATGATTCTATGATTCTATGCACTCACTGTATACTACAGCAAGCCATTCTTGGGGAACACCACTATAAGAAATCACAATTCCTAACAAAGAGTGGCACCTAAGAAAAGTAGCACGTGCAGAACACTCACTCAATTATTTGCTTAGCATCTTTCTCAGAAACTTCTTCACTGTTAGGATCCAGGAGTATCTTCTCATCTGCTTCTAATCTGCTTGATTCTTCTTCATCATCCTACATAAGACAGAAGAAGAAACAGCTGTTAGAAAGTGCAACTACTTTCATACTTTCAGTGGGCATTCACAAACTGGTAGTTTTCACTGGTTAATGTTTTATGACAGGAACTTGAATCCAGAAGTCCAGCCTACACTTATGTTCCTACAGAACTGCACTGCAGCAAAACAGAAATATAATATTTGACATACGTTCTTCAACATGAGGTCACAAATCTCTGAAATAAGAAGTATTTTCCCCCCTAACCATCTAATTTTAAGAAGCCTTACTATGTCTACTCAGTAGACATACTCAGTTTACACACTCAGTAAAGGGAGAAGATTCCACAATCATGAATGCTTTTGTATTCTATTCCAGATTTGTGACAATTTAATGAAGTTTAAAAAATTGGCAAGTACTGTCTTTTAAGGATTTTCATTTCTTATTTTTAAAAAATCACATTTTTTTCTTTTAAAAATCATTTGATTTCCCTCTGCCTACAGTGGCAATGGATCAACAGCAACTTGAATTCTCAGAAATGAGAAAAGAGTACCCTGACTTTTGTGAGTTATTTCCCCAACTCAGAACAACAGCTGCTAAAGAGCCTGTACTAGAAACACAGGCACAGCTCATTTGTGGCCCAAATCTGACAGATACTGGTCCCTGACTTCCCATTTTAATACTTGCATTCTTCTAAAGTAACATTAGTAATTCTTCACTCCTAAGCTTTTCTCTCCTTTAGAAAACACTTGCCTGAAAAATGCTATGGAACCACTGACATTGATCATTTACAGTATATAATACTACGATCCTGAGAGAGCAGTTAGGGAGGTAACCTGACTGTAATGAGAAAAATTCTGACATAAAATGACTGCTCAACACAAACAGGAGCAAAAACGTTTGCCAGCCTGAAAACTCAGTCTGGAAACTTCCACTCAGCCGGAGTTTATACAGGAAGATGCATCTGTGCAGACTGTGGTCTGTGGGAAGTGTCTGGACCTTTCTCCTGAAGCAGAGGTGAGTGGCAAACTTGACTGTGTGAGATGTGCCCAGGTGGATGACCTCCTGTGACAACTGACTGACCTAAGTAGTCTAAAATGAGGTAGGCAGCCAGACATGCTTCCCACTGAATAACAACTACTGCAGCTAAGAAAAAGCTACGGGTGATAGCGATGTGTGATTCTCTTCTGAGGGGTAGAGAGGCACCCATTTGTCACCCTGACTTGCTATCTAGAGAGGTCTGCTGCTTACCAGGGGCCTGCGACAAAGATGTGAGAGAGAGGCTGCCAGACCTTGTAAATCTCATAAACTACTGCCCCCTGCTGCTGTTGCCCATAGGCACCAGTGACACAGCTGTCAGCAACCTGAAGACACCAAGCCTGAGAACTTGGCCTTCAAACATAGGAACTCAGCCTGGGAACTAAGGACATTCTTTAAGTGTGGCTGAATGCCAAATACCAGAGGCATCCTGAAAATATCATTGACAGAAAAGAAACTAGAAACAGAACAACTTATCGCCTGAGAAAACGAGGATCAACACTAGAAATAAATTTTTGTTTAAAGAAAATAAAGGAAAACAAGAAACATTATCCTTGTCTTTCTCAGGAAGAAGACAGAAATTAACAGCACCTAAGTAGTGGAGTCCTACGCCCTCTTATGTCTCAATATAAAAATGGCATAACTTCCATCCAAGGCAGAGCTTCTCTATCTGAGAAGCTTACCGTGTTGCATATATACCTTTCAATTGTTTTTTAATTTCTCTTCACAAACAGACTGAAGCTTCATTGGTACACAGAAAGAACTCTGTGACTCACTGACACTCACAACTAAACTCTGTGACACCCTACATGGCATGACACACATCAACTCTGAATCAAGACTCTGTCCCTTTCTGGGCCCGCTTCTGGGGGTGACCTCTCTCCTGAGATCAGTTTTAGATTCCCCTCCACCTCCATTTTTTTAATCTGTTTGATGCATTTGATACCAGTAATTTAACAAATATGTATGCATGTACATAAGCTCTCAAGTATTGACTGGTAAGTATAACCAACAAGTCTATTTGCTGCATTGGTAAATTTGGAATCCACAAATATTTTTACTGTCATAGTACTGCCAAACACTTTACTGAATCTGTAGTTATTTTCAAACCATATCTGCTACTATATTAGTGATCTTCCTACCTCAAATTGCATCTTAGTTACTAACTCTAATTACTGCAATTATTAATTATTACTATATCCTTTCTATCTGATACATATAGCAGCTTTTTATCCAAACACACACAGTTATTAACCTTATTAATCACAGTATTCTTGCTAGTACAGATAAGTATTGGCAGGAAATCTTTAAAAAACAAAAATGTTTAATAAAAAAAGGCTCTGTGTTCCTGCAGTATGGAATCCCATGAGGTCACTATTTTGATCACTATACACCTGCAGATCAGATAGCACAATTCCCGACACCTTTTGGACCGTGACATGCGCTTCAGCGTCAGGACATTCACGTGCATTAATCTTAAGATTCTTCCCTTCTTGAACCTTTGGAACAGCTGTATTTAAGTCACCACTGAAATACTGGATCAAATAAACTCGGTTTCAACAGCCTGAATCTAAATCTCCAACAAAATTCCCAATGTTTTCACTCTTAAAACATCTGGACATCTGGTATTGGTTTTCTTTCTGTCCTTACTACAAAAATGAGAATATCATATGGGCTAAGACTTTGTTTTTTACTTCAACACTTGTCACATTATTACTGTTATTATTATTGTTTTAAAGACACATACCTCCTCCTCATATTCAGAACCACTTTCATCTTCACTGTCTGACCTGGGAGCAACTTCATAGCTACACAGAGAAGACAGCATATGAATTACAGATAACAAAAGGAGGAGGGATTAGATTCAACAAATGTCATACTGAGCTTACACATAGTAAATTGAAAGAAGGAATAAGTGAAAAAGAAAAAAGAATACTTTAAGATAAATCAATTAAAAACAAATCAAAAGAAAAGCCTACATTTATGCTAAGTACTTACCCAGGGTTCATTTCCAGCCAAGCATCTAGCTGACTTGCTTTTGGTGCCTCTGGACCAAGAAGAACTTTGCCTGTTTCAGTGTGAGTCACTTTGACAGGAAGGTCACTCATCTGGCTGCTCTCATCTATGGGCTAAAAATTCAAACAAAATTTCACACCGTAAGGCAACTGAACTTCATCCTTGCATGCACAATAAAAAACAACAACTTCAGAATTACAGATCTGAACAAGGAGCAAAGTTTTACGAGTAGATAGAGCTTCCCACGTGGCTACCATGCCAACTCTGAATCACAGTATTTTCGTGTGTAACACATCTTTATGTGACATACACAAATATATCACAGGATTTCAAATGGATTTAAAAGAGCAACAGTGAGCAGAAGAAACTGTTGACTTTTATGAAAGAAGATATAAGGTATGTATGCTTGTGGTCATTTAATTCCAGTTTTTTATGCCAATGGACATCTACAACAAGATATATACATCAACTTCATGGCCTTTCACACAGAGAGATAAGGACATAATTTCACAAACTTTTTAAGTAAAGAAAACCTGCAGCAGAATTGTCAGTTTACAGCCTGATCCAATGGTTGAGCCACCAAACATGGCTAACCCCAGGAGCTCAGGTGCAAGCAAAGCACCTCAGAGACCAGAAGGAATGGAGTCTGGATCACCCCTCCTCATGGCTGTTCTAAGGGGTAGCAGCATCTCTCTCTGGACATAGATTGCACTCCTCTTGAGCCACCACTGTTCACTGGAAGGGATTATCCTGTTTTCTGTCTCTGCTACCTGCTATTGCTCCATAATGTCTGCATCCTATTAGAACGCACCGTCATCACCTTCTTTTCCCATACAGACCTATTCTAAAGATTCACTGTCCTGACTACTTCAATTATGTCCACAAAGCACCTGCAATAAGAAGTCCTCTTACTAATTCCAGTGCTGTAACAAAACTAGAAGAGCAAAATTATATTTTTCTGTTACTTCCCCCCACTTAATCACAGGATTTCTACTTCAGAAGCCTTTCACCTTCTACTACTGCCTACACTCAAGAATCATTTCCTAATATGCGTAAGTAGGAAAAAATAAAAGAGTTATAAACAAATTCACTGAGTTTAAAACTTACGCTCTTTTCCCAGATTCCGAAGTTAAAGTGCTGTCATGTCTATTTTTTTAGAACAGTGTGAAACTACATTAATGGACTTTATGATAAATCTTTAACTGTATCAGAAAAGGTCTATTTAAAGTATAAAGAAGATGACAACTAAAATAATACATAGAATTATGAAGTATTTATGTGAAAATAGAATAGAAAAACAGTGTTAACAAGATAGCTGTTAAGGAAACAGAATATGTTCTGCCTTGTTATGTTGTTATTATCAAAAAATATTAATCAAGGAAAGACTCAGAAAAAATTAATCATTTTTATCTGCTTGAGAAAGCAAGAACATTTCGATACATTAAGTCATCATTCTACTGTAATCCAACCTATGTCTGGAAGCCTCCCCATGACGGGGAGGAGGTGCAGCTAGATGACTTTTAAGATCTCCTCCATCCCAAGCCATGCTATGATTCTAGCAAAGGCAATTGACAGTGGCAATAATATAATTTTTAATTTACTGAGAAGCCAGAATGTAGGGTGGTTACAACCACATTTTAAAAAGTAAATCATGTCTACCCATGGGTTGCAAGAAAATTGTTTACTTTTAAGCACAAAAAAACCTGAGAGGATTAGTCAATATACTCAGTGATGCATTCAACACATTTTTGTTCCAATCTTTGATTTTTTTATTAGAGAGAACTTCAGCATAAATGTTAATCTGGATAGCATTTTTTCCTGCTCAGAAGCAACAGGTCTTAGAGCACTTGAGGGCAAGATTTTTGGTAAAGCTATCTCAATGGTACATATCAGAAAACAATCACTGGAAAAGTTGTAAGACTGTAAAACAATACCTCTCCATCAGGACCAAGACCAGATGCCATGCCTTCTGCATTCTCTTCAGCCTTCTACAAAAAATGAAGAAGTAAAGAGCATCGTGGTCAGATCACAAGAACGTAGTGAATACTTGATATTATGTAAACATTCTGCACCATAAATAGGTCTCAATCCATGTCTGCATAGTCTGGAATGCAAATAGTTTAGAGAAGATGGATACAGACAGATTTGCACAGACACACAACCCACTTACCACATGGTACATATAACACCTCTGCACATTGCAATGAATCTGAAAAATGGCTAGCCTACTGAATTTCTCATCATGATCAGAGCTCAGTGCTTATAGAGGGTGCCAATATACACATTTGCTATACAATAGCAAACAGTTTTCATGTGATTTACTGTTGGTTTCTTCTAAACTCATTTAAACTTGGTTTCAGATGTGTCATCAAGCATCACAGATAATGTATTTGTGGATGTACTTCTATTTTGGGTATGTATATAATTAATTTTTGGTCTGACAACTAACTACCAGAGCCCTTTGGGAATTCTTTGCCCTGTATCTTAAGTCCAGATCACAGTTGCTCAATTCACAAATAAAAAGAAGTTTGAGGGTAATAGCTGGAGTAAGTTGGATGTTTTTCTTTCAAGACACTACGCTGAGAGATAAGGTGTTTCTTCACCAAAGTCTGTCCTCATTTAACCTATTTAAAAATGAGGAGATGGCATGAGAAAAATGGAAGACAGACGGCTTCTGAAGTGGCACTTCCCTAAATAATTTTGAAAACAGCTAAGAGAGGACAGATGCAGCTTCTGTCTCATAACAGTGCAGGCTTTGATATATTACAGCACAGTTTTACTTGGGTTACCAGTGCAAATAAATCAGACTGAAAACAGGAACAGATCTTTCAAATTGTATTTTAAACAACTTTCAAGTATTGTTAACACGTGCTATAAATTTACACAATTCTGGTTGGGTTTTTTTTGCTTTGCTTTGTTTTTCTTAAAGAAGCATACTCAAGCTGCACTTCTGAATATGGAGATGATCCTCAATATCTGCTTCAAATCAAAACTGAACTCTTTGCCCTTAGAATCCATCTCCAAGGCATGAACTTCAGGTGAACGTGCAGTAGTAGAAATGGGCCAATTTTACATTTTGAAAAAGTTGATTCTCATTTTATGTAACCTTCGTACCTCAACACACATACCTACTTAATTTTGTTAACTACTCTCTCATTTGTATTACAGAAAAAAGGTAAATTCAAGCTAAGCCTACTTCTTGGCTAAAGCCTTTAAAATATTTCTTAAGTATAATGTTTTTTAACAGACAAAAAAAAAATAACCAAAAGGAGAGGCTTATATACATTTCCCTGGACAAACAAATATCACTGGTCCTGCTCAATACAACAGTAGCAGTTGCTCAGTGAGATCAACATCATTATGAGCTCAAAGACTGTTTCCTTTAGCATTTCAGAGTAGCATGAACATTTGCTTACAGAGAAAGGAACTGTGTCAGACCTAAACAGTTCATATCAAGCGATAGAATAAGTTACAATAGCACATATCTGGCCTCAACTGCAAAGGCTTCATTTAGTGAAAATATTATTTTTCCTTGGATGAACAAGGAGGTAGACAGACGTCCATCATTTTGCATTTGAGTCTGTCTCTAACATGTAAAGATTGTTACAGATTACTTATAGTCAGTGCTTACAACTCAAGCACACCAGTAAAAAAAAAAAAAAAGCAGTAAGCATCAATGTTGTTCACTGTGCAAAGACCAGACCCTGTCATGAAAGTAAACATCTACAACAAGTATTTGGGAAAGCAGAAGCATATATTACAAAGAGATAAATACAGATTTCTTACTGCTGTGCTTCAAGCACTGCAAAGGTTTCTTTAATGTACAAGGAAGTCCTAGTTTTACAGAAGTAGGAAGCTAGATTTTCCCAGTAAGATGACAGGAAAAGCTCCTAGAGATAAAGATGAGAAGTTGCTATGCAAGTTAAGCTGGCCTAACAGATGAAAATTTCATCTGTTGCATTTTTTTTTATCTATGACAGTGTGAGGATGTGAGACTACAGCTGTACAAGGTGATGGAAGATGCAATTACAGGAATGTAAAAAATAGACAAGAGAGAATCTACCATAAAGATTTCCCAAATAGTATTCCAGAGAAAATAGTGACTCATTTGAAATTTGTTTTCTTAAGAATACGAGGTTCACTTCGACTGTATAAAACGTAAGCCTGACAAAGGCAGCAAGTATTTTTTCATGACCTACTACCTCACTGTGACTTCTAGGAGAAAATTCTTAAGAACTCTTTTCATTCATTTGTCTGTGAGTAAGAAACAAATAACCACGGGTGTTCATAGATTAATTTTCAATTTATATAGATAATGAAGCACTTATGGGCATATATGAAAAAACTAGGAAAAATAACACAAAGACTAGGAAAAAGACAGAGCAGACACCAACTTCAATGCATGCTGCAGCCACACAATAACGAATTCATAGAATTTGAAGTCAATAAAAGACTAACATCTGTGTACACTCTCCTGTATTCCTAACAGATGAGCAAAAGTTTGATGGAAAGAGGATAATTTAAAACAATGATTAAGACAGAGCTCAGATATTTTACTGCTAATCTTCCATTACGTTTTAGGCCAGGAAAGGCCTGGACATTAATAAGCACTGGAACACACTATCATTTTACTTCAGTGAAAGAAAATTATGTCCTTATTGACATTGCTGTAAGATACTTTATTCCTCATATATAGCTAAACTGAGCATCACGGAGACAAACAGCTCAACACATTATCAAAGGAATTCAAACATTCTGTTATAGTAGTAAATGTACACACTAGACTGTCTCCTCAGTCAGTCCCTGTGGACCTGTTAGAGCACCAAAAAATGAGCCAAGAGATGGAGCTCCTCTTCTATGAAGACAGGCTGAGAGAGCTGGGGATGGTCAGCTTGGAGAAGAGAATGCTTCAAGTTGACCTGAGAGCTGCCTTTCAGCATCTAAAGGGGAGCTATAAAGAAGAGGACAGACTCTTCAGCAGGGTCTGCTGTGACAGGACAAGGGGAAAGTGTTTCAAACTAAGGGAGGGGAGATTTAGATTGGATGTAAGGAAGACGTTTTTTATAATAAGGGTGGTGAGGCACTGGCACAGGTTGCCCAGAGAGGTGGGGGATGCCCCATCTATGGAGGCACTCAAGGTCAGGCTAGACAGGGCCTCTGAGCAACCTGATCTAGCTGCAGATATCCCTGTTCTTTGCAAGGAAGTTGGACCAGATGACCTTGAAAGGTCCCTTCCAACTGGAAGAGTCTATGGTTCTGTTTCTACGGTGAATTCTTACTGTAAATATGCTAAATCAAGTCTGTTCTCACTGCACAGGCAGGTTGTATCTTGACTATGGAGGTAGGAGACCGTGTATATGTTAAAAATTTACTCTCAAAAAAAAAAAAAAAGTACAGACATTCTGGAGGGTGACAGGAGAAAATACAGAGTATGTCTGAGGTAACTAATCTCAAGAACTATCTTTTTATAGTCAGTGCTATTTATCAGCAGGCTTAGCATGCTGCATGTGAACAATGTAGATACAATGTTTATACTTGTATCAGTGATTAGTAGCAAGTCAGGCATGGAAATGGATTATAAAAATCCTCTAAACAATCCTGCAAGAAATTAAAGATACTCAGGGGTCACAAAATGATGAATCATTATTGAATTACCCTTTCACACACAAGATTATTTTTTCAGAAATAACACTGTTCAGTTTCCACAACCAGTCATACAAAGATAATTTTTAAAGATTCGATTAAATTGTAAGAATGCACAATGAACATGCTACTGGCAGAACATCCGTTTATAAACTTACCTAAGTTCTTCCTAGTTATTTTCAGTGTACCTACAAGATGGACTGAACCAAGTTTAGGAGGCAAACTTCTATGCAAGTTATCTTATACGTAACAACTACATTAACCAGACTTTTTTCTTTTCTCAGAACACATGTTAATTTTAAGGTACACATCTGTCCCAGTTTTGTCTATAGAAAGTTTATCACTATTAAAATTGGATTTGAAGACAACACTGCAGAAAAAGGTCAGGTGTAATTACTTGCCTTCTTTCTTCTCCTCCTCTTCTTCTTTTCTTTGGCTGCTTGTGCCTGTTTATGTTCCCATACCAGATTAGTCAAGTTAGCAACGTACTCGTCTGTCTGCTGCAACAGATAGGCCAGGCGTCTATCTTTCTTTTGGTCAATCAGCTTACGGTAGCCTTCTTCATCTTCAGCCTAGGAATATGAAACACACATTACCCAATTGATAACGTCTATCTTAATAATCAGGTGCTATTTTGCTTATATCATTATGATTTGTGTAGGTGGACAGAGAGTCCACCAGAGAGCAGGCTCCGAGAGTCATACCATACCTGGAGGACAGCTGTCTATCTGAGGCACATTTCAAATTTCTACCAATGACCCAGACTAAAGGATGAAGGGGACCCTAGTCACTTTTGTGCATGACATAAAACTAGGGACACTAGTCAGTAACTTTGAGGGCTGCGCTGCCTTTCAGAAGGACCAAAACAGGCAAAACAATGGGTCGAGGAACCAGATAAAGCTCAAACAGGCAGGCATGCAGCTCCACAGTAAAGGATATACACATCCATTTATACTAACCTTGATTTGGCAATGTGGTGTGACAGCAGAGGTCTACAGAATTTTGGACTATATTAGCAGGAATCTTGCCAGAAAATCACAGCATGTGATAATCCCCCCTTTACTTTTCCTTTTCAGACCACATGCAGACAATGCTTGAAATCTCCCAACTTCAGTATAGAAGATATTGATTGAATTTGAAACAGTGGAGGCTGATACTGGATTTTAGATAGCACTTTTTTTCCCCCAGAAACATAATTGAACAGAGGCCAGGAGAAGTTGTGCCATTTCTAGGTATAAGACATGACTGAAAAAAGACTTGAGCAACCCAGTTTGACCTTGATGCTAACTCTATTTTGGGAAGGAAGCTGGACTAGAAACCTCCTGAGTTCCTGGCCAGCCTGAGTCACTCTGGTGCCCAGGAATTATATGATTCTAAACATATCCAATTCACATGTAGTAATTACTGGAAAATCTACAACAGTTGTAAAAGTAAAAAGAAATCAAAATAATAATAAAAAAAAAAAATACACACCGCTGACTCACATTCAACTTGCTGTCAACCAGAATCTCTGGATTTCTTTCTGTGGTCTGTTCTCCAGCCTCTCATCACCCATTCTGAACATACATTCAGAGCTGTCCTGTTCCAGATAGAGAATCCAGCACTTGCTCTTGCTGAACTTTACGCAGTTGATGACTGCCCAGCCCTCTCATTTGTCAAGCTTTCTCTGCAAGGCCTCACTACCCTTGAAGGAGTCAACAGGTTCTCCTAATTGAGTATCATCTGCAAATGCACTTAGTATACATTCAAGTCCTGAATCCAGATCATTTGTTTAAAAAAAAAAAAAAAAAAAAAGCACTGAAGATAGCAGGTCCTCAAATGTAGCCCCATGGAACCTCACTAGCAACTGTCCTGAAGCAATTTGGCAAGTCTCCTATAATGATGTCTTTTTAAAGACATGAATTGCATTTACCTCATGCCTAGAGAAAGAGTGTGGGAATCAGAGGCTGAATTTGCATTTAGTTCTTTTTAGAGTACAGCAGTATACCACAATGGGACTAAAACTAAACAGGCAAAGCAATCCAATTAACAGAACACAGTTTGCTACTGGAGAACTTAACTGAGCAGTCAGGCAAATACTTGCAAGGGCAAATCCCTAAACTGAAAGTACCTGTCAAATCCTATACCTATGTTAAACGCTCAGCCACAGTCTTTGGCAAAGTAGCTTTATGAGAAAGAATTGGTGTCTGGAAATATTGGTATCCTGTGTCATTTCTGGACATGCAAATCTACTTCATTTATCTCATAGTGGAGATCCTTTTTATTTACTGCATTGTACATTAAACTGACTTAAGCCTAACCTCAATGATGTACCGAGGTATTTTTAAAACATCACAATTCTATTTTTCAATTAGTTCTTTTCTTCCTGTACAACTTAATATTTTAATAGCTTGAGTACACACACTGGTGACAACTATCTCTAATTATAAAAATGCTCTATAGTGCAGCTTAGTGTATAAACTTCAGAAATACCCTACAGTCTAAGCAATTCTTCTCTTAGTCCCTTCTTTGCATTTTGCACATGCTTTTATTTCTAAGTTTTTAACATTTTTGTATTTAATAGTTTCTACATATTGTTTTGTGATTTTTAAAAGCAAACTGTTCAGTTCTTAGCTCATGGTGGATTAGATATCAGACAAGAAATACAAGAAATTCCATTTCCATCTGCACCCACTTTAGATACCTACTGTTTTTTACTAGCACCATTTCAAAAACATGTCAATTCCTATTCAGTTCTGCTGGTGAAGTGTTGATAGTGTTAAAAAAGAGCTAACAAATGTCTTGAAGAAATCTTTCCAGTCCTAGTTGCTAATATGCCTGCACACATGCACATTAATATGTCTACAATTTACATTCCAGAATTATTTTCAGTCCAGAAATTTAGACAGCCCACTCAACAGTTCCACAGCATTCTGGCAATACACAACTGCACACAAAATCATTCTATGGCATCTTAAAAAGGATACTGATAGTATACATGAGTAGGAGAAGAAAAAACATGAACAAACACAAAGGAGTATGGCTCTGCAGCACTAATCGGTAGAGCTGACTGCCACTCATTCTCAAGCTACATGCATTATTACTATGGGTTATGCATTTTTGCATGTGAAATCAGTTTTATATAAAAGTTGGTGGGCAACATCACAAACTAATTAATCATATGGAATCTTCAAAACTATACAGCTAGAAATAAAGCTCAATATTTATATAGAGGACAAATAACCATGCCATTTTGTAAAAATGCTAGTATATTAAGTTAATGAGATTAAGCAATGCAGTGGCTGTGCTAAGTTTTCAAGCTGATAGAAAGAACAATTATTCTTGTCAGAAGACAAAAAAAAAAACCAAACAGATCTACTATAAGTTAAAGTCAACAGTGTCACACTGATTATCATAATTACACACACAGATAATCAAAGTATATCAGTTTCAGATTTATACTTATTAAGTCACAGAGGTTTTAGTCTGCAATGGAAAGACATGGGTGTCTGAGACTGTCTATGAGATATGAAAAGGATACGTATTAAAAACAAGTGATTTTCATTAAAATAATCATACCCTTCCTGCCCTTCCTTCCCCTCCTTACCATTAGTCTCCTCATTCTTTCTTTCTCAATTCTCTCAGTTTCTTTCTTCTGCTCACGTTCAGTGTTGGCATGCCAAGTTGCCACAGCTTTGGAAAGTTTCTGAATCTTGCCAGCCACTGACCGATGGTACTCCTTGAAGTCTTTAGCATGCTGCAATATGCTATTCAGGTACTCCTAGAAGGGGAAACAAGTAAGTGTAGGCATCTGGACAAAGTAAGGATTTGAAATGAGGAACATAAGAAGTCTAACCTCACCATTTTCCAATTGCTTAGTATATCATTTTGAGGTGTTTTGTTTTGTTTTCTTAAAAACTCCAAAGGTGAATAAAGTAACAGGTAAGACTAACAGAATAAAGAAAGGTGAATTTCTGTGACTAGCTAATAAGTTAAAATACCTGATGCTTCTGTCTACGCTTCCTCTCCTGTTCTATCTTCTGCTGTTTCTCAAGCTTTTCAGTCATACGTGCCTCCCTCAAAGTCTGGCGCTTGCTTCGTTTATAGGCCTTGGAGTTCAGTGCCGTCTCCAGGGTTGTATCACGACGCATACAGGCTACTACCTCTTGTCTCAACTACCAGTGAGAAAAAAGGAACACTTTTAAAAAAACCAAAGCAGGTTTAATACATCAAAAAAGAACAGGAGATGTCCCAGCCTCCTCTTTTCTTTATATTATAGTTCTAAAGACATCCAGCATCTATTCAGATGCAATAAATATGTTTGTCTCTATAAACCATCATAGCCCTCCAAAGGATGACCAAAAGAGTTCATTGTACACCATTTCTTCCTTCTTAACAAGATATCACAAATCACTGTTCTGTTTCAATGTAAGGGCTAGCCAAGATTCATAAAACACAAATGTGAAACACATATAACATGCTTTCCAGAGCTGGAGCTGAGCAGTGTTGATGACTCCTTCCACGGTCAGCTGCAAAGGGGACAGAAGGAAGAGAGAAATACCAAAGGCTTGGAACAGTACAGCCACAGCCCCAGCACTGCAGCATGGAGAGCCTGCTCCTCTTCATTTGACGAAACTTCATTACAAAGGAGTGTCAGGGCAGCAGCAAGGAAGACTCAGACATCAGAGTACAACTACTGCAAGGACTTCTGTCAGAAAGTATTTTTTTCAAACCTGTCAAATTACATGCCTAATTCTGCAAACTAGATGGAAAAAAACAATGACAAGAGGTCCTTAGGAGCCTAGCACAATGTTTCCTTCTCTGAAATTCATTTGCTCATGCAAGCACTGAAGATCACACTTCTCTCTTAGGTATGAAAATTAAATCAATAAGATCAAAGTTTGTGTGCCAGAGTAGAAATCTCAGAACAGATCACAATGAAATACCACACACCATCATCAACCATAAAATTCTTCCCAAAACAAAGGAACTCATGACAAGTACAAAGAATGTCCAGAAAAAAAATCTGCTGGGATTTGTGTTGGAAATGTGCTTGCAACTTTTTCTCATCATTTCCATTTTGTGCCACCATCTGGCTCTTTATGAAAGGTACACATCTTTGGTCACATTTTAAAATGTAAGAAAAAGCAGGAGAGAGAAAGGACACTTGTCCATCTATAATAAGAAAACAAAGTTTAAGATAACCATTTCTATTACATGCTCATAATTCAAGTTTGTTCTCACACCAAATCTCGTGTTCAGGCTTAGTACTGTTAGAAATCCTCTTGCCAATTCATCCTTTATTACACAAACATGTCTGGTTATAATCTCAGACAATTTTCATTATGAAAAAGGCATTACCTGGCGCTGGAAATTCAGTAACCTAAGTGCCTTCAACTCCACCGTCGCTTTGGTTCGCAGATCAGGGGGCAGAGAACCTGGCAAGTTCTCCAGTTCCTGGATTCTGTGAGCAATTCGTGCTTGAAGCCTAAGTAAACAGAAAATTGCATTAGACACCCAGAGAAATCTACACCGTAATATGTACAAACCAATACAGTAAAAACAGCCAATTTATCTCAGGTACTTATTTGGCTTCTAGTGCTTGTTTCTGAACCATGAGGCTTTTGCAAAAATGGAGATGACATTAGATAAACTTATCCGCTTTGAATTACCAAACACTGGATTTAACCCTAGGCCCTTTTTAAAATTTTGACTAAGAAGGTAGGTGTGGAAAGCAACTTAGAAAATGCATTGTACTCATATCAGACAGGATTGTTTTCAGGGTTCTTTGATGGGTACAGTTTTGTGTACTCTTTCCTTACAAACTTCTTTTGCATTCATTTGTAAATTCAAAAGAGAGAATAATGGATCAGAAGTCAGAAGGACCTTGTTTTATTGTATTTTTCACAGTGACAACCAAGATCAGAAAGCCAATAGTCAGATAGTTTTGTGAGTTTAACTTACTCACAAGTAAGTACCTTGTGAACTCCAAATTTTGCCAGGCACTAGAATAGCAGACCCAAAAATTCTTAGTCAACCAAAAGTTGCACGTGGATATAATTACAGATCATAACTTCTCAAATGGCTGCAATACTTTCGAAATGTTCACCTACAGAACAGTTACAGCTGAATTCTGGTTTCACTGACTTCAATGAGATTTAGTCAGTAAAGATGACAAAGTCTTTCCAAAATCCTCTTCTGAGATGTGGATGTAGTAAAACAATTAAAAACTAAACACATTTTCAGTTTATTATTTTCATTCTTTTTTGCTGGCATTGAGTGTTCCTTATGGCTCAGTAAAAAAGGACGAACACAAAAATTAATCAGGCTGCTCCCTACCACTGCTTAAGTTTAAGTAACTACATGGATTA
Source organism: Gallus gallus (assembly GCF_016699485.2). Taxonomy (NCBI): domain Eukaryota; kingdom Metazoa; phylum Chordata; class Aves; order Galliformes; family Phasianidae; genus Gallus; species Gallus gallus. The sequence continues at coordinate 26,859,743 of NC_052572.1, read as the reverse complement.
ACCATTTTGCAAACAAATATGAAGTGAAATGTTCACTTATTAATTCTATAAGAATTGTTTTGTTCAGATACCTCTGGGAATAAAATAGCTTAAAATACCACCAAGAGTTTACAAGCAAAAGCAAAAGCTGGCTTTGGGGCTACTACAAGGGGGAGGAGACTGTATTTCTATCATGTAAATCGATCTTAAAAAATCCAAATATACAACCTTCTTGAGATGTGACAAAATATAATGCAAGCTTACAGTAAGCTGTTATGTCCTGTTATCAGTCTAAGCAATCCACTCCTGTACAAAAGACTCTTCACATTGCTAGCCATTTTCTCTCTCATTCTCAAGGCAGCTTACTACTTCCAGGTTAATCTTCACATTTCTCCAAATTACTTCAAAAAGAGAGGCTTACACCAAGCTACACACAACTACACTGATTCTCTTTAATGTGTAATTACTGTCCTTTTACAATCCAGCCACAGGGAAAAAATAGGGGGGAAAAAAAAGCAGCATTTCTAAGTCACGACTCACACTAACTCAAAAAACTCACACAAACTCTTGAAATAAAGTCCTGGTCAAAAAAAGTCATGTACATATTAATGAAAATCTAGACCACACATAAGAAAGAGTAATGAAAAATGGCAGCCAGATGGGTTATATATTAAACAAAAAAGGACATCTACTTGTCAGTTTTATTTCATGCTCCTTTAGAACTATTAACCATATTGTCTTGGGTACTAACAAGAATAGTATTTTCCTACGTAAGTTGGTAGGATTTTAAAAAGAATTTCATGATAGCCACCTCACCTCAAACAAATGTCCCAACTACTTAAGGCATTTCAAAATTACAGCCACATTCAAGTATTTAAAGAGAATAACTGCATTTTCTCAGACTGTTCCTGTCTGTATTGAAAAATACTAATGGCCATAATGTCAACGGAACCCAAGGAAAGAAGTTTTCCACATGATTTTTACTAGTGTTTGAAGGGTATAATCTCATCTTACTTAAATGATTCATTTAATTACTCTTTGCAACTTGGCAATCTACCTTCACTGATGCAGAAAGCAGCTTACACATCTACATAGAGATCTCTTTGCAGTTAAGCAATGTACAGGTCTTCCTCATTAACTGAGGTCAACTTCAGAGGTTATGTTTGTGCATTCCAGCCTGTCTTGCACAGATGACATACAAAAGAGGGACTTTGCAGATAATAGAAAGAAGCTAGTGACAGTCTACAGGAGACTGGCAAGTGCTTTTTTCCTTGTAATTAGCACTGAAAACATGGGAAAAAGCCTTTCCAGATAACAGAATAACTCTATAATACATTGGCTAGCGATTTTAAAAAATATACTCACAAAAACTGAAAAACAGTACTTATTTTAAAGAGAGGGCAAAGACTTCTGTAAGAGCACAATTCGAACTTACCACTTTGGCAAGATTTCAAAGACCACAATTCAACGCTTCTCCACATATCAACACATTAAACTTCCTGCATTAATCAGAATTTATCTATCTAGGTTCCTGTTGATCCACTGTTAGTCATACAGAGATTAACAACAATTATCATGCAATACCATTTTAACATATGCCACAAACAGCCTTCTGGCCCAGTCACATGAATTTAACAACAACATTAACTCTCCATTTTCCTTCTCTTTGTCAATTTATGCCAGAACCCTTTTTTGTTATAATTAAGATCATTGGTCTTCAGGGAGAAAAAGTAGTAAGCTGATATTACACAAGATTTAAAGCCTTTTCAGACTCATCAATATGTTGCTGGGTCCGTTACTGCTTCTCTATCTGTGTTAGTCTATTTAACACGTGGTTAATGGATAGGATCTCTATATCGTATTTTTAAGTGCCTACTTGATGAACTGTCAAACTACATAATTTCCCAGTAATGAGTAAGGGAAAACAAATTGCTGTCACCGAAATAAATAATTAGACGTAATTTCTTTAGCGTAATAGCAACAACTAAAGTATTTCACATTTACAGTATTATACTGTGTGCAAGTAAGATATACTTTAATACATAAATCATATAAGTGATCCATAAAAACATGGAAATATATACACAGTAGCATATATCCTCTCCCAAAAGTCAGCTGTTAACCAAGTAAGAAGTATGTCCCTTGAAAAGAATGGCCAAATACCCTAGTAATTAACTTTTACCTTGATGCTGATGCATCAGCAGTAAATTAATGTGAAACTGTGTTCCCAGCAGCACACTTCATACGATCAAGGTCATAGAGTAAATACAGTAATTTTAAAGAATTCCTGTCCTGGTCAGATTCAAAGCTCAGACTTCCACAACAAATCAGAATACCTTCTGGGTCTGTCTTTGGAAATATGGATCCCTAAAACATCTATGTCGTAATTCTGTCTTTTCATTAAAAACTCATTTCATTTGCTAGGTATTGAAGAGTATAATACTTTATCAAAAAAGGTAACTACTGAGAGATCTTAAGAGACAGCAGTTTCATAAAACTGTTACTAACTTCGCAGGTTATCAGGATACAAGTGTTTATACTGTCAAGTGTGAATAGTTGATGCTTCTGCATTGAACTTTCTTATACTAAAGCTAAGCCAAGTACTATCCAAAACATAAAAACTGTTATACTGCTTTTTTTAAAAAGTTTGTCTTATGTTACTTACGCAATTTTTAAAAATGAAAAGATTTCCAGAAGTTATAAGTATTCTGGTATGCAAAGCAAAACTAACTTCTAGGAATACTCAAGATTAAAAAAGCTTGGGTTGCTATCTAAAAATTACTGTAAAGAGTAAAAATGAAACTGTACTATTACAGAATTCCTATCAAACTTCCACCACACTTCCACTGTCACGAAGATTCAGGTATTTAGAACCTAATGGATATGCTGTATCTATAACCAGTTCTAAATACTGAATGTAACAGTTATTTTCTGCAAGTTCTTACTTCTCACTGCTCATGCATACTAAGTCCTAATAGTTTGGCATAAATAGTGCAACAGAGCAGGGCTGGAAAGACTAAAAAATTTGAGACAACTGATGCAGAAAAGGTCACACTGTATTCATTGCATGATTTTTGTATCAGGTTAGTGCTACAGTCATCCTCTTAGAGCAACTGTGGAACTGAATAATTTTGTATTCTACAAGCTTACTGGAAAACATATTAGAAAACAGCAATAAAACGCTGAAACAGCAATGGCCTAGGGTTAAAAAAAATTACCACAATGATATGACATAAAATTACCTAATTATTATTTCTTGCAGAAAGTGAAAGCTTTTCTGTGATCAAGGCCTATATTCTGAGCATAGCACCACATACTAAACAACTTCATGGTGCTTTATCTTCACAAAGTGAAAGCCATTAAACCTGTCTTCAGCAAGATCATCATTCCTTTTGGCTACCTTTCTGTTAGAAACTCATTATTACAGTAATTGGAAGATGTTTTATCAGTTCAAACCAAGAAAATATGCTATGTGTGGTCTCTTCTCACCAACAGATAATGATTAGAAATACTTCAGGTGCAGGTCAAGACCCTTCTTGCCCTGCAGATTCTCAAGGCTAACGATCACTGTCTCAAGGGTCTTGATGATAGCCAAAAAGCATGAGAAGTCTTTATCTAATTCTGAAAGAAATGTTATCCTCTATACCTTACATATGAATATAAATCATCATCGAGTTGAGGCACTCGGGAGGCAACTTTTAAGACCATGTTTCCTGGTAACCTCTTCTTTAATCTTGCTTGTGACCTCCTTACTCTTTGGAGTTCAGCCAGCCTCATGATCACACTAATAAAATTTGCTTTTGCTCTAGCCACTAACTTTAATCAGTCTTTTGACTTCCATTATTCCTCTTATAACTTGCTTGTAATTTTGAAAACTTCCCACAGTAGATTAGTTTCTCTGTAGATTACGAGGGTTTAGATTTCCTAACTTTTGTCTTTTGAAGCATCCAGTAATACAGAAACCAAGCAGAGCCCCTAAGCCTGTTTTAAACCTAGCTGGTTTGCAATGATACTGACAGAACACTTTCCTAGTTCCTAACTTGGGGTGGAATTAGATTATCCTTTTGAGTGTGACGTTTCTACTTTTCTTTGACACAGCCCCTCTCTGGAAACTCAGTTTACTTGATTGTCACTACCACACAGGATTGCATGGACTCCCTGTTCAGAAAGTGAAAAATAACAATCTGAACATGTACTTGAATCATATTATTCGCTTTTACCTATATTCACGTTCTTGAAGAATTTCAACGGGGTCTAATCCTTGTGGCTTTTGAATAGGGCTGATGCGATTCTGCTTTTGCTGCAGCTGAACAATGGGGGAAGGCTGTCCAGGTGGTGGCTGTGGTACAGAAGGCCCAGGCATAGCAGCAGCAGGCTGGGCAGCTGTAGGGGCAGGAGAAGGCCTCCCACTTGGAGATGGTGCAGGAAGTTTTTGCGGTGCACTGGAGACACTCATATCTGGGGTTTGGCCTGAATCATAAAAATAATACTTACTCATAACATGAAATATGGAACACAGGAAGAAATTCAAGACGGTATCTGAAGAAGAATGTGAGTTCAGAAAAACATTCAAAATTACCAGATAAACACACACTAATATACACTTCATTCTGTATTAAAAAAACAACTACTATTCCTCAACTACCACAGTTCTCTATCTATCTGTCCTCAGATTTACCCACAAGCAACAACAATGTATAAGATTTCTGCTGAATGAGAAATGAATTATTATCAAGTCTGTAATACTATATTCACCTTTAAATTTCTCTTAAAAAATAAATTCAAAATATATTCTCAGTAATTTCTAATGAATTTCAATACAGTCCTCCTTCTACTTTCAAACCATAAAATCAGTCTGTAAACTCAAATCTAAATTTTTTTATTCCAAAAATTACTACCACACTAATCCGTGAAAAAAATGTTACAATATTCTTTACATCTCAAAGACCACACTGTACTTTCAAAGTAATTTAAAAAAAATAAAAAGCCTCATTCTGCCATGGTTTGAAAACTTGAGTTTACTGCAACAAAGAATACTGCTGAAAGACAAGCTTCCTGCAATTAAGCATGCTGAGAATACAACTTAAGTATGTATTTTATGGGTGTCCCTCAGGCAGCTTATTATTTCACTTTGATTATGAAAAGGTGCTTCATGTTCAGGCTGCCTAACTGCAATAACTTCATCTGGCCAAGTCACTCATAGATGAAAAAATGGTTAGATTCTCCTTGATATTTAAACACTAGGCACAGTAAAGGTTACACTATTTTGTCTGTATTACCTTAAGCTTTTTCTTTTTTTTTTTTCCCCATTTTCTTGGTCTCTACCTCCACTGCTTTACCATAACTCTGTGTATGAAATAATATGACTTATACTCCCCTGTACCTTCATTCCAAGTTTTAGAGGTAATGGCAGCTGTATGTCCAGGTATTCCTGCAGCAGGCCCTGGTCCAGTTGCAGCACCACTCATTGCATGCATCCCAATACCTAACAATTTGACAGAGGAAAGAATTGTATTAAGAAAGAAGCATTCAACAACTATTCTGCTTTCTAGCACACTAGCCTATTCAGGCAAGTAGTATTTCTGTGCATTAAATATGGTTCTATGAAAATTTATTGTGAAAGAAAATACATAACAAAGCTTAGTAAAATCATGTATCCTAAAAAATAAAAAAAAACCACCCCTACTTGTTAGCAAAGTGATATACACTGAAATGAACTACTAAAATCATTACTAACAAGAAAACAAGATCAACTTAACACTCAATTTCTAATACTCACCCAATAATGGAAGTGTTCAGAAAATACAAAAGGTACAGGGTGTTTAATGTTAATGAAGTTTTCTCAAGACCAACGTATGCTTTGCTTACTGCACTATAACATTTACTATCATTGGAAGAGAAAGACTAATAAAGAAAATTTTATTTTCCTTATACGTACTCAACAGCATGCTACACATGGTTTGTTTTACTTTAACCTGCTCCAAATTTTCTATCTGTTTTTTCCACAAAGTAACAGGAAACTGGAAAATACTCTAAAAAGAGTAAAACTGTGATCAATAAATCATGATTAACACTCAAAAAATTCAGGTATAATTGAGGTGGACACTTCTGTTTCTGTGTACAATATTCTGTTAATATCAGGTAGGTTCTATGTGCTTCCTCAATAATAAAAAGTTCAGAATGCTGTCCCAAATTACAACCATGAACACCATGTTTCCGTAACATTCCACAGGTAGAACTTCAAGAATTACTTGTGCAATGACACAAGGCCTAGCTGCACTTACCAGACTGTCTGTTGAAGGCACTGGGAGGCTGCTGCTGTTGAATACCAGGAAGGGTCCGTTTCCCCTGAACAGCAAGCTGGAGATTTTCTGGCAAAGGCTGACCTCTAGCTAACATTTTGTATGCTAGAATCTGAGCCCGAAGTTGGTGCAGCTGTACAGGGCTGAAAGGGGAAGGACCTCTGTTGGGTTGATTCATAACTTGTGGGTCCCCAGGTATAATAGGTCCCGGTTGGCTGGGAGTCATCTGGGGTGGAGTTGGACCTCCTCCAGACATTGGACTGGACACATGCTCTGGTGCTCCTAGTGGAGACGGGTGTGGAGACATATAACCTAAAACAGATGAGATGATCACAAATTTAGCACCCTGGCTAGTCAAATCTAAATTCAACCACATTTCTTTGGCAGTACACAGAGTATAAAAACACCTCTCTCAAGTCAGGATGGTTGTAATATTTTCAGCAAAAACAAAGTGCCACATGAAATTAGCTACATGAGCTGTTGTCTGAGCAGTTATGGTTCTGTAGTTCAAATATTCCTAAACAGAACAATCTTCCTCATCTTAGGGAATGACAAATTTTAACATGAAATACAACAAAGAGACATGAATGGCAGACTAGTTAAAGACTGGACTCGGGAGAGACATAAACCTGTTGAAGTGCATCCAGAGCAGGGTCACAAAAATGATCCAAAGGGTGGTACACCTCTGCTATGAGGATAGGCTGAGAGAGATGGGGCTGTTCAGTCCGGAGGAGGTTCCAATGTGACCTGAAAGTGGACCTTCAGTATCTAAAGAGGAGTTACAGGAAAGAAGGGGACAGACTCTTCAGCATGGTCTGTTGTGACAGAACAAAGGGAAATGATTTCAAACTAAGAGAGGATAGATTTAGGATGGATATAAAAAAAAGTATTTTACAGTGAGGGTGGCAAGGCACTGGAACAGGTGGCCCAGAGAGGTGGTGGATGGCCAGTTGAGGGCTCTGAGCAACTTGATCTAGCTGTGGACATCCCTGTTCGTTGCAAGTGAGTTAAACTAGATGACCTTTTAGTCTTCCTTCCAACTCTAAGGATTCTATGATTCTAGTTCACTGTATATTTTGCAGCTTGATGTTTTGAGGTTTTTTGTTTGTTTGTTTGTTCTTAATGTACATGCACCAAAGAACACCCATTCACTGACACAGACCTTCTTTGCAAAACTCTCCAAACAAGAAAATAGGAAGTATTTAGTTTATGTATGATTGCTTCTTAATTGACAAAGATTAAATCTTTGTATAAGACAACATCAAATGCCTCTTTCTATGGATGCCTATCTTGGAACTAGAGACTCAGCTGCCAACACAAAACACACCTTATAAAGAAGGTGCTGAAAACGGTAGGACTCTAATGAAGCTCCCAGAGAGCAAGCAATTTCCTGAATCAAATGGCACTTGAACCTTACTTTTTATCACTTCAAATAATGAAATATTTAAAAGAAATCTTGACTTTCACTAAAAATTAAGAAGACAAATGACTGAAGTGTCAAAGGATCATGTATGTAAAATCTTTCTGCCAAACATCGTAAGAAATATACATGCTTACAGAAGAAGGTAAATGTAAGAAAATTCTATTTAAGATGCAGAAAAAAAAATAGAAATTTAGTTCAGTAAGGTATTTACCTTAATGGTCATTTCAGCCATCCATTAATTTTACTTTTTTAGAGAGAAGAATCAAGTATAAGCTCACAATAAACAATAAGAATGCGTAACGTTTTAGAACATACAGAGATTGTGTCAGACCAGGTGTACCGTTTTGGTTTTTTTTAAGATAAGAAATGAATAAAGCTTTCCCTATGGTAGAGTGGTCGGTATTAACATCAGTTCTTGTGAAACTCTCAGCCAAGAAAAAGACAAAGAGGCCCTGTGTGCAAAAATCATTTAAAACTAGAGCTGGAGAAATAAACTGTTCTGAGGTCATATGCTGGCAGGCAGGTGGTAAGGTGACCCAACACATCTTTCTTCATCTTTAACAATCATTGGAAAGCAAAATGCAGTTCATTTAAAAACAATAGGGACAATAAATATAGCTTGTGAAACTGTAAAATCTTGATGAATTCTGTAATCTATCTTACTATGAACTTCAACAAATACCAACTGGTGATTAAAAGTATACATGGGCTTGGTCCCAGAACTTTGAACACCTGCAGTTCTTATGCCTGCACTTATTAGAACAGCAAATTAAACCACCTGAACTATTCAAAACTGGTCTGTGTGCCACTCCCATGTTGGACTAACTGCATTTTACTTGTTCTCAATACCAGGAAAATACAGGAAATTATCACTGAATCACAGAATGGCCTGGGTTGAAAAGGACCACAATGACCATCTAGTTTCAACCCCCCTGCTATGTATAGGGTTGCCAACCACTAGACCAGGCTGCCCAGAGCCACATCCAGACTGGCCTTGAATGCCTCCAGGAATGGGGCATCCACAACCTGTTTGGGCAACCCGTTCCAGTGTGTCACCACCCCTTGTGTGAAAAACTTCCTCCTAATATCTAACCTAAACCTCCCCTATCTTAGTTGAAGACCATTCCCCATTGTCCTATCACTATCCACCCTTGTGAACAGCCATTCCCCCTCCAGTCTATACACTCCCTTCAAGTACTGGAAGGCTACAGTAAGGTCTCCCTAGAGCCTACTCTTCTCAAGGCTAAACAAGCCCAGTTCCCTCAACCTTTCTTCATAGGAGAGGTGCTCCAGCCTTCTGATCATCTTTGTAGCCCTCCTCTGGACCCATTCCAACAGTTCTGTGTCCTTCTTGTGCTGGGGGCCTGAGGCCTGGACGCAGTACTCCAGATGGGGTCTCATAGGAGCTGAGTAGAGGGGCACAATCACCTCCCTCTCCCTGCTGGCCACCCTTTTTTTAATGCAGCCCAGAACACAGTTGGCCTTCCAGGCTGCAAGTACACACTGCCGGCTCGTGTTGAGCTTCTCGTCTACCAGGACCCCCAAGTACTTCTCTGCAGGGCTGCTCTCAAGGAGTTATACTCCTTCAGTTTGTATAAATACCTGGGATTGTCCCGATCCAGGTGCAGCACCCTGCACTTGGCCTTATTGAACCTCACTATATCTCCACTTTCAGTCCACCCTATATAGCCACCGTCACATGAATAGCAGGCTTCTTTTTGCAGCTTCTCTTCATTCCTCATACAAAATGAATCCAAAAATACATTTAATTTTCTGGATAATTCTGCTTACCATTTTAACAATTTAAAGTAAATTTTATACTTCCAGTATCAATACAGACACTTCCAGCAGAGTTCATTCACAGAAGCTGAAAACATTAGCACTGCTCAAATTCAGTTAAATGTGGTAAAAGATTATATTTTAAACAGCCAACTATGAAGTCAGAGCAATGGACTTCCCTTTCTTTTTAATCTATTAGCATTAAAATAAGGGTTTTAGGACTAAAACAAGGACATCATTGTGCTTGAGTTCAAGAAAAGAAAACTGTTTGCTGAAAATAGTCAGGAATGCTACCCTTTCTAAAATTTGGCAGTGGAAAGCAGTAGCTAATGAGGAGACAGATACCAGCAGTAACTGTTGAGGAGATATACATATTGCCTATAAATTGATGTCCAACATTTGTAAGCAATGGTGTTGTAGTATGATTGCAACTAAAATATAACAAACTGTCTCAACTAGCAGGAGATTATTTCTGCATGACTAGCTTACCATTGAACATCAAGAAAGTAAAAAATCCAGAATCTAAATAATAAAGGTGTGTGTTTTAGTAATTATCACTAGTTTAAAAAGTAAATAAACGCAAAAAATCTCAGACTAGTGACCCTCATGGAAACAGAAAATACGTATTTATGAGCAGAATGACAGATAGAATTCAGAAATATTTTTGATTTACTCAGCAAGGTAAGTCTCACCACTTAAGAAAGGATCCACTTCTTGTTTCTTCACAGACTGTAATAATCATTATCTTGAAAATTCTGTCCTGACTTGCTCTAAATTCAGTGGTCCTCATTTCAAGATTGTTCATTTGCAGCAGTATGTTCAAATTACATAGATCATATATAGCTACAACCACATCTGCGGTTCAATTTATTTCTAATTTATAATCTACATTTATATACACATTTTCTAGGTCCACAAAATTGTGGATGTACATTTTCCAGTGACCTGCAGATTTCAATGTTTTATTTATACATTCATTTATTTATGCACTTTGTGTTGGTGGTGGTTTTTTTGTTTGTTTGTTGTTGTTTGGTTTTTTTTAAGTGCATGCATGCTTTGGTACTTAGGAACACACTTTTGGAAGAACTTCTTTAAAAAAAAAAAAAGGAGAGGTTTTAATTGGAACACTTGAAGTTTAGATTAAATCTGATTTTGTGATCACTTCTAACCATACACCCCACACAAAAGGACTGTCCATGCATTTATCACAAATTCACAATCCACTTTCTCATTCACCAAGAAGTAAAACTGCTGTTTCCTCCTCTAGCTTCACAGCTCTTCTCAGAATCTTGGAGTCCATTTACAGGTTCACAGATTTCTGACAGCAAGGGACCACTACGGTTATTGCAGTCTACCTAACACGAATAAAACAGACCTGAAGCCTTCACCTTCTACAATAATTCCCTCCCTTTGGGTTACAGAATTTATCAGAAAGACAGCCACCACTGACTTACATTTCAAGTGACACAAAACCCACCACAAATATTTGGGAAATCCTTGTCCCAGAAGTTAATAATCGTCTTGAAGTAAGAGGCAGATTTTTAATACAGTCTGAATTCATAAAATATGAATTTGCAGGTATCAAAATTGCCTGTACTTTTTTAAGGTATATGAGTCATCCATTACATTCCACTCTAACATCTGGAAATGAGGAAATTGATCAAGCCATCCTTTAATTCCCTCTCACAGGGTATAAAAAAAATGCAGCTCACCATTCTCTAAGCAAAAATACAAGTTTTCCAAGTTTCAAAATCATTCTTTTATGTATTTTCTACTCAAGCCACCATAGCATGGAATCATTAAGGCTGGAAAAGACTTTCCAAGATTATCTAGCCCAACCCTGCTCAAGCAGGGTCAGATGCATCAAACTGCCCAGCAACATGTCCAGAAGTGTTTGGAGATTATCTCCACGAATAGGTATTAGACAATCTCTACAGATAATACCAGTGATGTTCAGCCACCCCTACAGGGAAAAATTGTTTTCTTATATTCCAGTGGAACTTTGTATATTTCTTTTTGTGCATTTTGCCTCCTGTTCTGCCAGTGGGCATCACAGCAAAGAATGTGGCTCTCTCTTTGCTGCTTTTTTTGTTCAGCGTATGAGGCCTCGCTTAGCTTCTCTTCATATGACAAATGCTTCAAACATTTGATACTACCTTAAATATTTCTCAACATCTTTGTTAACTGCAGGTATTAGAATATAATGTCATACAACATACATTAAATTCTGCCAGAGCAACCAGAACTCTTTTCAGCATTGTTGCTTCCTATGACATAACTCTACACTGCGTGCACAAAAGACAGCTATCAGCACTGATTTTGTACTTATTTCCAGATCATTGACAAATAGAAGTGCTCCAAAAGTTATGCCTCCTATTTTATTATGTTGGCCCACGATGCCAGAGGTGGATGTTGATGGTACGGCACAAGAGATAGAATCTTCTCACCAATATTCCATTACATGTCCTTGCCACAGAACAGGTGGCAGCAGAAGGGCAGTCTGACATAATAGCATCTGACATGGGTCTGTGAGAAACAGTGAGTCACCTCTGCTGGTATGGATTTTGATGAGCACAGCATGTACGCCCCTGTTCGTTGCTGGCAAAAATGCACAGCTAATTGGGTTGACTATATGGAAAAACAGTGTTTTGTAGCTGAGAGTTTGCTCTATCAAGTAGTATTATTATGTTCTTGTATCTGCTGTAGTTTCCATGCAAATAAATAAGAGGCATCACTTTCAGAGCCTACATATTTTGAACAGCACTGAACCAAAAACAGTCATACAAAACAAACTAGAAATATCCCCAATAGGACGATCAACTTCTAGTTAGTGAGTTTTACGATCTATCATTTAACAAGGTTAATATGTTTATGCTTGTATTGATTCTATGCAGTGCTATTCCTCTGTTAAATTGCTGTCAGACAGTAACAATCCAAGCACCTCTTATAAGTGTATTAGGCTGTTCAAGTTGTGTCTGTCATTACTACTTCTAGCTTCACCATTACATGGGCTAAGTCTGATTGTGCTACCCACTGTAAAAATACCATTCTGAAGCTGTTTCTATTTTAACAACTGTTTCAAATGGCCTCCATCATAGACAGCCATATGAAATTAAAAGACAGACAAAACTCGTTATTTTAGCTAGAATCAGTGCTAGGCTAACCATGATATGTAACCATTCTGTTTACATGTTTAAACTAATTGCAGAAGTCCAGAGTCACCCATTCTGTAGTGTCCTGAACATTTTCACTTACTTTCCACTGAACTTCTGAAAATAACGATAATCATTACATGTATTCACCTACTTCGATTTCAGGCCTACAAGCAATAAACCATCAATTAAAAAAAAAAAAAAAAAAAAAAAAGACCTAGAACCAATAATGTGTAATTTCTACTTGATTTGCATCTTGTTAAAACTGTATACAACTAACATAAACTCAAGCTACTACTCCAAAATCTCCAAGTGTACGTTATACCATAAATCTTGGTTTCTAATAACATATCAAACATAATTGCAGATTTTGTCCAAATTAGAAGATTCACTATGCATCTCTCCATGTATTTGTAGAAAACTTACATTACTCCCTCTAGTGTGGGTGTTCATGGGGAGAAGGGTCTCTTTTACTTTTTTTAAAGTCTCTTTTACTACATATCCTATTTTCTTAGAGGTTGTAGAAACACAACTCTAATTGCCTGGTATATCAGACTGAAAGTATCCTATGTGTTTAAGGGCTATCAAAAAGTGTGATTTTCTATCATGGAAATATACATTTAGGGGAGAAGATACTAGGTCAGCAGACGTCTTCCTATCACCTGTCAGAGTTTCTACTGCTCCAACTTCATTCATGAAAATACATTCATATAAGAAGAAAAACAGATGGCAAACAGGCAAAGAAAGCTGAAAAGCTCCTCAATGACATAGAGTATTTTAAATACTAGTGTTTCAGAGGTTTGTTTTTTTAAAAAAAAAACTGTTCCTTGGAAAAGGCTACTCAGATGAGAACTCCAGTGTTCTTGACATTGTTCTTGCAACAGTTGCTGACATACAACAAGGAGAGAGCAAGAATCTGCAATCTTTAAGCTGCCACAGATGCTACTAATACTATGATCTGTTGCAGAACAACACAACCCAGAAGACTGATCTCAGCTAGCATAGAAGACAACTTAGTTTTCTGTACTTGAAACATTTACAATTTTTGTTATTGTATATTTGAACCGACTATGGTTGGACCCATTTTTCACCTTCAAACTAAATGTTCTGTTCATTTTAAGGAACAAGTTCACTACAAGCAAAACAATGAATACAAATGCAAAGTCAGGTAAAATTTTGCTCTCAAGTGATTGTGTTTTCATGCTACTGAAGTCGGTGAAAATATTTAATCAATGGAGAATTTGTCCCTGTAGAAGTTATTTTCCAGTTAACTGATACTGAACAATGTAACTGGAAAACAATACTTCATAGTGTTGAAGGTCCAAAATAGAGACTCCAATGATGCATTACCCACTAGGGTCACGCTCACAGTAAACTGCAAAGCCACAAAGTAATCCAGGTAAAATCATTTTGCTGTTTAACCCCTCCAGCATTTTTCTTTCTCTCTGTAATAAATGTGTAAACACAGCAAACAAGTCTCTTAACGTATCAAATGTGTAACAAATCAGAATCTTAACTTCAGGTTGGATTCTTCAGGTGTTACAGTAATACAGTTAACCCTACAATATACCAAGTCTCATCTGATGAACTAATTAATACTGCCAGGTATTACCAGTTAAATCTCCAGCATACCGAGCTGCTTACAAAACACAAGTCCTTTTACGCTACAAGCTAAAGGACACAAAGATAAGCAGCAACATGGTAAAAGGTGTTCCTATGTTCCGACATTAAAAAAATAAATTAAAAAAATTGGCAAGAAGTTTGATCAGCCCTTGATCAAACAACATAGATATTAAAGAAGATTTCCTCAGGTTTGCTTGGATTCTTCTCTCTTACCATTCCTTCGTCAGTGGAATAAAACAGATAATATTCTATTGCATTTCCATTTAGCCACATCTGTTTTACAGGCACAAGCTAACATTTACTTACTCCAATTATTTGCCCTAGCCACAGAGCTGAGCCTTAAGAAAACGTCTTTTTTCTTTTTTCCAATACATGACCAATAAACACTCCAGACAGGGTGTTATTCACCTTGCTCCCTGATATGAGTTAAGTTTTTCCAAGCAAAGATGAATGAAAATAATTACAAAACTATTCCATGGAACTGCTGACTCTCTTCCATGGAACTCTCTGACTGTGGCATAATGTGGCCTCAAATTCATATAGCATGCATAGTATGTATGAACCTTGGCTGTGCTGGTCCATTGGACTCTGAGGTGGGCCCATCCCAGGGTGAGGAGGTCGCATAGTCTTCATGGAGCCACAATGAACGTCTTCAACCATTCCTTTCTCATGCAAGCCATCAATGGACTGTGAAAACAAAATAAGTATTTAAACAGAAACCATGTATAAGTTCACTGTAAAAATCCAAAGGAATTTAACTCAAAACCTAAGTAAATACAAAATACAGAAGTAGAAACTTTTCTTAGCTGACATTCAAATAAACTCATCTGAAGCATTTACCCCTGGAATCAAACATTTTGGAAAGCACAAAGTACCACTGGACTGCTCATTCGTTCCCTTTGTCTCTTTTTTTGACTTTTTTTTCCCCCCCTCCTTAGGATTTGTTTGGCAATGCCAGGGAGGCAAACTGCCCACATACAAGCACATGAACAGCACTGGTCTCATATTACAAAGCGGTGTAACATACACCAACTTGTTAAAGTACAGCCTGTGGCTTGGCTTGAGCTATTTTTAGCCCAAACTTTGCCCTTTCTGTCTCTGCTGTACTGGAATGTCCCAAACACTTTTTCTCTTCGAACACAAAGATATAATTGCTAGAGGTTCCCTAGTTTTGCCTGCAAATAAGAGGTTAAGGCAACCAAGGAATGGGAGACAAGGTCCTACTCAAATACTTGCACTCCCTACAGTTCCTGATACCTTATTCACTCCTCAAGAACTACAGTTACCATGGTACTTGGTATGCAGAACAGGGCCAAATGTCTTCCAAAGACGGTGCAGAGAAGACAGCTTGAGGTCAGAAAAACATGCTGGAGGCATGCAGGGCACTGGAAATTGTTCCTTAATAGAAACTATAAGACTCCAAAGATGTAAACAAGGCAAAAAGCGGTACCAGAAGAAAAAGATGCCTTAAGAAAACTAAAAAGGTCTCCCTGAGAACAAAAATTACACAAGGTCCCTAAACTGAAATGAAATTCTGCTTACTCACTGATAACTTCAGACCATTTGCAAGGCTTGGTACTAGGAAACAAAAGGCTGACATCACTAATCTCTACACAGAAGCATCAAGCTGCTCCACTCTAAAACATATATGCAGGCACACTAAATACTGTTATTGCAAGCCCTATTGTACACAGAGACCTTGCAGTCTGTTTAATATAAATGCACACCTATTAATTGGGAACACTTTTTAAAAAGAGTTAGAAAAACTTATTCCAATTAAAAATATAGGTTGCCAACAAAAAAGTTCCTAGGAAGCTACATTAAGTTAAAGGAAAACATGGATAAATTTCTTCTCTTTGAGAAATTTGTTGCATATGGATTAATTAAACATAGGTTATCCTTTTTATATAGAAAATGGGAAAGAAGATAAAATTCTACATTTTATTTGTAAATCCTTCATAAAATTACTAATTTTCCACCAAAATAATTTTACTAGATTTAAAGTATCTTTAAACAAAAGGTGCTGGTTTTTTTTTTTTTTTTAGGTCAGCATTTTTGAAGCATTTCACCATCATTTTTTCCTTACCAGAAACTAAGAGAAAAGTTACAAAAAAAGGAGAAGCAAAGAGGAGCTTTGTTTCAATACAATGTTTAATCATGCCAATACAAAAACATTTGTGAAAAGAACTTGTATCAGAAAA
Source organism: Gallus gallus (assembly GCF_016699485.2). NCBI lineage: Eukaryota > Metazoa > Chordata > Aves > Galliformes > Phasianidae > Gallus > Gallus gallus. The sequence goes on along the minus strand of NC_052572.1, from coordinate 26,843,284 downwards.
AAAAAATCTGATACACTATGTTTGAGTACATGAACTTGGGATATGGAACAGAAATGTAGAGATAGACTGACACACAAAAAATAGTTTCACTGTGCTGACCAAGTAAAACTAACACCCTTTTCTGAAGCACAAAATGTTCTTCCTGTCTCTTCTCCCCTTTTTATAAAGGCAACCAACCCTGATGAGAATGCTTAGTTCATATCTTACAGAGCTGAATATTACACAAACAGAAACACTTGTGCAGCCAGAACTATTCCTATTTTGCTACAGTACGTATCTATAACTCAATCTTTAGGACCTCCAAGAGGAGAAACATATTGTGCAGGAAACCAGATCTGATTTCTTTTAACAGAGGACTATGGCTGTGCACACCTGTGGTGTGACAGCAGGGATAAGCATCACTGCATTAATGGACAGCAACAGTGCAGCCTCTATTGATGCTGGAAACTTCGAAGAGACTGAGATGGTACACAACATACATATCCAAGGCATCAAAAACACAAGCAGACAGGAGGAGGTGGACAAACCATTTGGGTGCTAATGAAGAGCAGCAAGGAAGAAGAAAGCAAATACATGCCCACACTTCTCCTTTCAAAAAGAATTTAAGGCAAAACAAACAGGAATGGAAAGATAGGCATGTGACCATAAACAGAAATTCCAGCTGGAGGAATGGTTCTGTGGGAAGAAGAGCTGACCAAAAGCACAAGGTTTTGTAAGAGATCTTTTTTCCAAAAAAAAAAAAATTGAAAACAAAACAAAACCTGTAACAAACCAAAATGTTTCAAGTCAAACAGAGGGGAGAATAAGTTTAACAAAAATTGGGTTTTCTTCACTGTGTTTGCAGAAATTACGCTGTGGAAAAGTCTAAAAGAGAAATTCATTAGAAGCAGATTTAAAAAGGCAGAACTGATGGATCTGTTTTTACTAAAAAAGCTAAAAGAAAGACGAAGGTGGCATAAATTTCTTCCAAGACAAAATTAGTTTCAGTGATGTTAAGTTATGCAATGAGACCTGTGTTTTCAAGGATATATTTAATCTAGAAGTACCACTATGGTACATGGGAGAATATGTAAAACCGAATAGATAAGGACTACACAACTTGAAATATGGTTAGTTTTTCACAACCTCTTTGAAACGCTACATAGTTACAAAGTTAGCTGATGACTTGAACCTATGTAACAGCAGCATCATTACCAAAACCTTGCTTTGCAAGACCAAAACAGTAAATTCCCTGGAAAAGTAAAATCAAGGCAATTGTGTAACTATACTTTCCTCTAATATTTTCCCACCTTCTGATTATTTTCAGCTCATGATAAAATCCAAGGCTGTTACAGTTTACCCATGTCACAGTGCCCCAAAGGATCTCTAAGTATCTCTCCTTGAATCTGTGTTCTCTTGCACCCGAAATGCACACCAGTAAAAACTGGAATTGTAATGACTTTCCTGACAATTTCATTGGTAGTCTAAACATTTCTTGAGCAAGTAACAGGAAAGATAATTAACTTACTGTTTCTATCAAAACTATGTTATTATATAAATCAACTGTAAACTTTCCTGTGGAAGTCTTTTGGGGTTATTATGTGAATATACAGTCTCCATCCTTCAACAGTAACTGCTTTTAAGTAAATAAACTTTAGGAAGCATAACTTACTTAATCAGTTATTTACCTACTTTTGCATACTTTCATTTTTATGCATTAAGGTATGTAAGCTAGTCAAACATCTAACGAAGAATCGATGTACTTTACCACCTTCTTGGTGGATTTTGAAAGTGAGAACCACAATGCCACTGCATATGCACAACGTACACACAATAAGTAATTGCATAAATGGGACAGTTTTTTGCTTACTCTCTCACTTTTACTACACTTTTACTTGTCCTCTTAAAAAAAAAGATTAAAAAAACAAAACAAACAAACAAAAAACCAAAACACCATGTTACATCGTGACATAAAGGCCAAACAGCTTTAAATAAAGCTAAACAGACAGAAAAAAAACTACCTAGTCAAACTGAAAATTACAAGTGGCTGGCCAGATTTTTTTTTTTAACTACATGGAATGTCAATCAAGCAGCATTTGCAAAACAGTCTGGAGGCACATTTTCACACTATTTCTTGAACAGACCCTTCCCAGAACTTCTCTCGTAGTTGTCTCAATGCACTGTTTCTGGAGCTGTACATGAGAACAGGCTATAAAACTGATCTAGACTGAAAAGAAAAAACAAACGAAAAAAAACTTTTCCACCTGCATCAGTTCAACAGATTTATTTTGTAGCTTAGTCTCAGCTTCTCTCTCTCTGTCTCTCTCACACACACACTATCTCTGAAATAAATTTAATGATTATTTCTAATGCTGATATAACATCAGACATCTGAAGAACATCTTGATCTTTTAGGTCCCCTTCAACCCAAACTATTCTGTGAATCTATGAACATACAAGATGAAACAAGATATAGCAGTTGAAGACAATGTATGGAATAATAAACAGCTGAATTACAAAATTCCTGGTGTTTGGTCTTATTTTCTTCCAGTACAGAATTTCTTAATAAAGAAAAAACTGAGAAAATTGAATGTAAACCTCATGATGTATGATGTAAACCTCATCCATCTATGATGTTTGGAGCACTCACCAGACTAATGGCACCTTCGGTAGCCAACAACCTCACAAACAAGGAAATATCAACTGAAAATAGTAAATCTAGCCTAGCTAATTGCTAACTTACTTCAAAATCCACATGCATAACTTATAGTTATTTAAGGTATTGATTTCTCAGAGATTATAACTGCAACAGTTTAGTACAAACAGGGAGTTGGATCATGGCCTTCTTCACATCAGCTGTCATTGTGTTATTAGAAATCTTAATGATACAGTTCTCCATGCACTGACACTGTTATTCTCTACTGAATGGATGTTTTAACTGCTTTAATGACTAAAATTAATCCATATGTGAAAATGACACACAAAGTTGTCTATTCATGAGGAAAATTAAGATATGTTTACATTACTTTATATTATTACTTTTATTTGAATTTCTTTACCGATGTGCTTACATAATATGTAAGTTTACACAGTAAGGTCTCAGTTGCAGGGAGCTGCAGAGGTGGCCTCTAAGCACAGCACAGCAGCTACCCCACACTAGCTGAAAGCCAGTTTCCAGCTGGCTCCAAAAGGGACCCACTGCTGGCCAAAGCTGAGCTGTGAGCCAGTTGCACCTCTGTGATAATGGTTTTGAGAAAGGTTAAAACACTGCACAGTAGTAGTGAGAAAGAGGAATGGGAACATTTGAGAGAAACAGCCCTGCAGATACCAATTTCACTAATCTTCCCCAAATCTAGTCTGTTTTGCCTGCAACAACCATCGCTGAGTGATTTCCCTGCCCTTTTTTCAATCCACTAACTTTCTCATCACTGTATATTCTGCACCTTCCCGCCCTGTCTTGCAGAGGAAGTTAGAGAATGGCTTAGGTGGGCACTGCCAGTCAGACAGAGTCAATCCACAACAGCTTATAAAAGAAACACATAGCATCAACAAAAGTTAGCAAAATGCTTTCAGAATCTTGGCTCTAAAAGCTGCTACTTCATTTTTCTGAAAGTAGAGTATCAGTAAAGTTTAAGTGATCATTAGTTCCAAAAATGTGGTTCACAGCCACATGAAAATGACACTATGTAAGAGATTGTTCTCAAACAGAAAATTCTGCTCCTGCAAAAAAAATTCTCAAAGCAGAAGACATTAAGAATAGTCCAAATACACGTGTAACATTAAGTGTACGGCAACAGCTAATGTACAATTATTCACACATTCTACAATATGGAGTTTAAAATTCATTAATAAGAAGGAGTCTATGTACAAGAATTTCAAAACAAGGTTTTTCATCTACACAAAAGATTAAGCAAATTTGTAGGCACAAGCCATTAAGAGTTATAAGTATTAAGACAAATATCAAAATTAAATCAAATCGTAATTAAATCAAATTAAATCATGCAAAACTAAAGAAGAACCCAGAAAATTTTACAGCAGCATGATGCTCCAAAACAGATAAGGACAAAAAGTAAAGGGTGGTTAGAATCATCTACTGTAAGGTTTTAATACTTATAATTCCAACATTTTCTTTAGTAAGGTCTAGTGTACTGGAAAGCACACAGCTCAAAAATGAGAATTTCCAAACTACCAGGTCTGCAATTCAAGGTAGCTTATTCAGAGCAAAGAAGCTGTATGTAATCTCATGTGTGCATCATCTTTAGCAACAAAGAAAGCACTAACAGTGTTGTTGCAGTTTTGCAGGTGATACGTGACTTTTAGTAACAGTTATGCAGGCCTAAATGCTGTAGAAGTTGGGTTTCTATTCAATGGGGAGAACTTTTAAGAACAAAAGGTTCACTTGTAATAAATTATTACCTTATGCATTTGGTGCATGCCTTCCTGTGGATAATCAGTAGGCCCCATTGCTGGCATCTGATGAGGGACACTGGGTGGACCAGGACTTGGCCCCATCATGCTGTGAACTGAGCCAGGAGATGGCCCTGGTCCTGGACTAGGTCCTAGAATCGGTCCAGGTGAAGGTCCTGGTCCGGGGGAAGGACCAGGATGAGGCATGGCGCCAGGGTCTGTGGGCGTGGACATCTATTTTCTGTCTCCTTTTCAGCGAGCAGAACAGCTCTAATAACAAAAAAAACAAAACAAAGACATTTTCTATATGACATCAGGGTGCTCAAGAGAATGTAATAAAGAAAATCTACTGGCAATCATCACACACACACATGCAAGCTGTCACCGGCACAGAATGCTTAAGTGATTCTTAATATGGAACACTGGTCTGATCACCCTTCAAAAAGCCCACCAGAAGGAGAAAGTTCCTGACAGTTCAGTCAATTTCTGGATGCTTACATATTAGTATAAGAACAAAGCCGCTACCAGGCTATGTGAAATATCTACTAGAGAAAATTGTAGTTCAACAGACTTGCTGGCATCAAATTACACAACACGCAGTCATGTACACTACTACTGAATACAGAGTAGAACCGTGCAACTCTGTGATATATGTGTGTTCAGAAATCCACACTCCACACATGTGATGGCAATTCTTATAAAATTCATGGGGATACAGCAGAACAAGTGTTAGAAGTATTATTAACGTTATCTTCTGACTTTTTTAGTTAGATATTGAAGACTTTTCTGGTTGGCTCTATATGCCATCTCAGTATCGAATGAAACACACAACAGAAAAGACAATTACTTTCACGTGAATACAGTTCGAACTCACTTGAGGGGTTCTGCTGATGTCACAAGCCAGGAGAACGGAGCTCAAGTGGCTTATAAAACAGTAAGGGCTCAGAGAACAAATGGTAGGCTTTTACAAGCTGGAAAAACAACTACTACTATTTTCTATTTCTGTGTTCTTAAGAGAACAAATTGATGCAGGGTACAGGCTTGAAATATCCTTCACCTTTCTGAGAACTTTTATCAACAGCTAGTATTGAGAACTTTTAGTCTACTACTGTCAGAGTTTTGTAATGCAGTGACATAACTGCCATATTTTTACAAAACTGATAGTCGGTTGATGCCAACAAGACCAGTCATATTTCTTGGTATTCCCCTCTCCCAGAAGCCTCATTTTCTTGTGTTTGAGCACAGAGCGATCTCAGTATCTGAGTAACTAAGACAGCAGAAAAGAAGCACTGCATAAGAAAACAAATTACAATTTTTTATGTTACCAAACTGACTTTCTAAAAGGACAGATGGATCTCAACATCAGTACAAAGAAGCAAGCAGTACCACCACTTTCAGCAGCAGCTGAAGATTACACAGGCTTAGCTTGCTCTCTCAATTCATTCTGGACACACTTTTTACAACATTACCAGTTCACATTTACCTGTCTCAGAGCAATAAATCCAGTACGGTGAAAAATGAGCCTTTACAAAAAGCATTTTAATTTGCAATATTTCCATAGTACATTATGGGGCTCCCTGACCCATATTCTCTCCTTATAGGAGTTGTTACAGAAGATTGTTCTACACCCACATCAGGGTTTATACACAAGCCATGGTTAGCAGTAATTACTTTCTAACAGGAATAAGCGGCGCAACCCTGTTAGGGCATTGCTTACATAAACCCACGTAACACTGCAAACACCCTGCCTCACAGAAGTCAAATTAAGAAACAGACACTGGAGACAAGCAAAGTACCCTCCTGAGATTCCTACCAAAGCAGAAAAGAGGCCTATTTGCATGACACATCAGAAAGAAAAGTAGATTCGTGCTTAACTGTGGCAATTAGGGAATTCAATGTTTACAGAACTCATCTTTTTTTTTTTTTTTTTTTCCTTTTACCAGCAAAAATCTTTATTTACTGGGTCCAGTAGAGAAGATAAAATGCTATCACATCAAGACTACTTTCAATTATTTACCCCTAGGTACCTGCACGCTCTGTCAGTATCAAAACAGCTTGCTAGCTTTTACTTATAAATTCCCACCTGTTGCGTTTTATTAGCTACTACTCTGCTCTGATTCAAGGCAACAAGTTAGAACAATGGCTGCTTAGCTCATCTAAAATCAACCAGCCTTACCTGAAATAAGCTACCTTAGGACCTTAAACACTTGCAGGGTAAAACAAGGTGATACCTCTGAAGCTTCTCCCTCCAAAGCAAAAGGTAACAACAAAATACTAAAGTCACCAATCAGTCCCTCACGTTCCCACAACACTGACACAGAAGGAACTGCATTATCAAACGTTCACAGCTGCAAACACCATGCCATAGCTTCCTGTAAGACGCCTGGAATTGCCTGGAATTTGGCTGGAAAACAGATATTTCCACAAAACAAAGAGCTTTTATACAAGCCAGGTTCCATTGCGAAACATAATACTGATCCTGTCAAAGCCGAGTCTCTCTGTATGGTACTAGCCAAATTCAGTGCATTCAACAAAGCCGAACCTAGCACCAACGTCATTATCCAGACAAACGGGTACAGAACTACAACTCAATCCATTACAAAGCTACCATCAGTTCACAGTATCCCAAAATAAGCTATGCCATAAAATACTTCATTTACACCTAAGTATTAAAATAAATATCAAAATCTCTCCCTCTGTTTACCTTTATTGCAAACTTAACTTGTCACGTGCCTAAAAAGTAACCAGCCCTGATCTCAGCACTGCTAATTAAAGGGTCATTTACATATATACTAAGCATTTCCAGCAAGCAAATCCGGAAAATTTGGAATACAATCTGTGGAAAGGATGACTACGAGAGGGTAATCCTACATTTCTTACTCCAGATTAAGTCCCTTCTCCACTCCCTTTAAAAGCAGATAAAGTCATTCAATTTCGTGTCATTTTGAATATGTCTGAAGAGATTTTTATAAATCAAAGAAAATATTTATGTGGAAGAAAAAAAAATATTTATAAAATCTGTATAATGGGAGCATACAATAATGTAAACCGTAACGTGAATGCAAGTAATGAATGGTGTACAAAAACAATTATTTTTTAAAAACAGCCACTACCATAAACAGGAACACATACATAACCTGCCCAATTCTACTCAGAGTAGAACTGCTAAAAAAGACATTTATAAATTAAAATATAAACTAAACTATTTTTGAAATATTTACTAAAATTGATATTGTATTAAAAATTCACAAATCAGTAACACCATTCTCATTAAAATTCAGTAAAAAGTTCATATTTAATTTTTAATTTTTCTAGGCCCTTATAAAAGTCTCATTGCTGTCTTGACAAAAAAAAAAAAAAAAAAAAGACAGAGAAAACAGATCCAACAATGGCCAAATTATATCCAGAAAACCTTGTTCTAATTTTGGGTAAATTCTGGTGCCTCTACTGAAATAAGCAAAAGGAAATCAACATTCTGGCAAAGCCAGAGTTAACTCATTTGTTTTGACTGCCTTTTTAATGACTAGCTCCTGTTAGTTACAGAGAAAAACAAAACAAAAATCTCAGTGTCCCAAATGATACAGCTGTTGATTCAGACTCTCCTGTGTATTAGACACTAATAGTTTCTCAAGTGTCCAATCTTTAACTTTCCTCAGATTTCCAACATAAGCAGTGTCATTCACATGACTTCCAATAAGACACAGATATTTTAGAGCTGTAATCTCAGGTCACTTCTTAAATTTATTTGAATCCTACCTCACCAAATACCTTAGGTGAACATCCCAAATACACAGGCTGCTCTGAAAATAATGCCTCCTATTTATTTGCACAGAAATCACAACAAAGAGCACAATAACAGTATCTGGTAGAGCAAATTCTCAGCTACAAAATTGACAGTCACCACCATTAGCTGTGCATTTTTGCCAGTCGCAAACAAGAGCCTGCATGCCACACCTGCAAACGTTTGTACCAGCAGAGATGACCCACAGTCGCTGTCACCACTGCAACATGCTCCAGTCTTCAAACTTGTATGGGGACCGGTGTTCTCATACTGCAAGAAAAAGATGTCCTCCTCTCTAGTATCACTCAGCAAGTTCAAGCCTTCAGGTTAGGCAGGTTGTGACATAGCGGTCGGAGCTGACGGTTTGTCCAGGTTCCAGGAAATCCAGACGGACCATCCCTTTCCTATCCCAAAAGACAGCACACGTCACTTTACCCACTGGGAGCTGCATGTTGAATTCTTTTGTTTGATGAGGTATTCACACACCTCCACTCCACAGTCTGCTGTTTTGACTCTAGATCATAGTGGTGATACCATGTTTTGTTGCCGATAATGATGTGATCCAGGCACTGTCACCTGCAGTCTCATCCTGGTTCAGTAGGTCCAGATAAATTTGCATACAGAATTCTTTCTGTCACCACAGCTGAAACACACCACCCAACACCTCACTGTGCCCATACACACAGTTTGGTCTCCACAACCATTCTGCAAGTGTCAATGAATGTCAATGGCTGCCATTTTTTTCTGCATGGAGAAATTCAGTGGCACACTTCTACTTCATCCACACTTTCATATCAGACAGACATATCTGTCACACAGCAAAATAATGTAATGGAATATTGCTGGGAAGGTTCTACCTTCACTGCTATCCCATCACCAACAGTTCCTGATGTCGTGGGCCAACAACATAGCAAAATAGGAGGCATTACCTTCAGAGCAACCCTTGTAAAAGGACAGATCCTTTATACCAAATTTGCACAGCAAGGCGTGACATCTCATTCTTCACCTTGCCCCACACTGAGGTCTAGGCAGACTATAAACTGAAAACAAAATCTTCTGATTTCTTTAGCCCCTGTTAAGAGAACAAGAGGGGTTTTAATTCACTGTCTGTGAATCCTACCATTCTAACTGGTCCCAGGGAATTTCTCACACCTTTTCTGGACTAATGAGAGTTCAGACAGACAAGCAAAAATCCATCACTGACAAGGTAGCATTAGAAAAACAGAAATATAACAAGAGCCACAACACTAAGAACTGAAGAGCGATACTTGTGCCCTTTGCTCCACTCTTTCTAGAACAAACAATCTAGGACAGTATCTGCATTATAAAGAATTTGAGTATGCTAAGAGGGAATGCTAGCTAAGCGCGTATGTTTTCACACCTAGAAGGTTTTGTAAATACAGCTCTTTCATCGTACATTAACTCAGTCTCTCAGAATACAGAGCATTTAAGCACATTATACACACTTCGCTATAAACCTGATACAAACCCAAAGTGAACAAAGGCATGGATCTGAAACTAAACCACAGCGGGCAGTAAACCACCAGCACTACTTAGGAATTCAAGACCAGCTGGACAATCAGAAAGATCCAGAGGTTATGGACTGCTTTGGCACAGAACAGTTATGCTGCATCTAGGAACAGATGGAGCAGTAAGTATTTATAATTCTTCTAGTTGTTTCCCTTATCGTACAATTCGACTTCTGCCGGTCTGTGATTGACTCAGCCTAAACTGAATTTCAGCTGTTATATTTTCAACCGGATCCCCTGTGTTGGACAGGTAGTGAAAAGCAAGGAAACTGTGCCACTTACAGCCAACAAAAAGGGGAACGTGAACCGAAGCAATAGCCACACAGATGCTGCAAAGCGCTCTCCCTATAACTCCACAGAAAAACTATTACAGTCCACTTCTCCTCAGACATCTCCAAAAACAAGTCACATTTCAAAGCTGGCTTAAAAAACATACACTGCAAAACTGAAATACACTGCGTTAACAACTTGGACTTATCTTTAAAATACTACCAAGCAAAATCAGGATCAATACTGCTAATGGATCACAGTATTTGCCTCACCCACTAACTGTAATCAAATGAAGATGTTCAAAGTTTACAAAGTGATTCACAAAGACAGTAGGTTGTTACAGTTAAAATAAATAACTTGTAGTCTTTAGAAACAAATCAGCATTATGTGTTTTACAACACCACTGGACACTACGCAGTGACATTTATGAGGACTTAACTACCGTTTTTTCATCAATGAATCAACCAGTAAACAGTAGGTGTACGTGAAACAGTGTAAAATCGGTAAAGCAGAAGACTCACATCTTCAGCTAAAATAAACCAGAATTATTCAGTTCACACAGGAGAAGCCAAACACAGTAGCAGCTGAGAGATTCTGCCTTTGCATATTCAGATACATAACTTCACTGTAACTTCAAAATCTTCTGGAAGGGAACTTGTAGCTTGGACTACAAACCACAGAATCAGAAATACTGCAATGTAATTGCTTATCCAGATACTTCAGTCAGAGATAAGAACCCCTGGACACTCTCTTAGCTGATTGTCTAGCTGTCTACCAGAGGTTGTCTGCATCCTGTTGAAGAAATTCCTATTCCTACTGTGTAGCTGTTTCAGTTTTCCATAAAGAAACTTCTCAAACTACTTAAAGCTCACAAACTAATTCTCCCAAAACACTAAAACAGCGCCAAGAAATGACCACCTACCAGCTGGGGCTGAACGTAACTATCCAGCCCCACAGAAGTCATCCTAAGCCAGAGTTCATAGAAGTTAGGTTAAGCTATGTCACCAGACTTCAATGAAGAGGCCAAAGCACAGACGTGACCCTTTCCATTGGATTTGCTACGGAAGGCAACAGCCTTCAAGAGAAAAGGAGGGCAGGCACTACAGTTGGAAGCTCACAGAACTGCCTTTTAACCCCACAGCCATGGTCACCACAAACAAATCTGTCAATGCCCAAGATCAAGCCCATGTCTGCTGCACACGTAGGTTCTATTGTACATCCAGGGCACAGCAAACTGACTCATGACAGCACTGATTGATTACAGATTAAGTTTCCATACAGTGACCTTTTCTACAAGTATTAATGACAATTAGTGAACATCATGTTCATGTCAGACTCTGAAAAACAAAAGCCACGATTAGAGGTAGGCAGAGGGAAAGGAATTCATTACAGGTCGCTACTTAGATGGGGAAGAAAAGAAGAAAGAACGCTGTTTCTTACTGCAAGTTATTTAAAATAAAGTATCAACAAAGATGAGGCAAAGGCATCATTTTCATAACAAGAAGCGTTCTTACCATTTGCCGTAGAGATCCTGGCTCTGAATGATTCACCTAGGTGTTGCAATCCCACAGTAATGCGAGGGGACACACACAGAGCAAAATGTTCACTCACAAGAAGAGTAGACTTTAAATGTGTTAGAAAAAATAAAACAATTTTCAGTCTCGGTCTTATCCTGCTATACCAGCAAACTACCAGAGTTGCATTTAAAGAAAGCCTTGCTTCTTTCTCCGAATCATCCTTCCTTATTTTACAGCTTGCAAATAAGACACAAGCGGTTCCCTGCTGCCATTTTCACAACAAGCAATCTTTATGTCATAACATTGTACTTCTCATTCCACTGGAGGATCAAATGAACAACTGAAAAATAAAACTGATACAAAAGAGGTGCATGACCAAGAAACACTTCATACAGAGAGAACACACACACATACACACATACTAAAAAAAAAAAAAAAAAAAAAAAAAAAGAGCATTTTAACAAGGGATCTGCAAAGATGTCCTAATTCATTTAAAGAATAACAAGAATAACGTCTTCTTCGGCTAAGGATTGCTAGTTCACAGCAACACTGATAGTCCGGGCCATGAACACTGATGGAAGAAGTGCAGACATGTATAAAGTCGCTACCATGTACACTGTGACCTTAACTTCAAAGATCAACAAAAAACTGAGAAAATATATCTAGAAATGTTAATTTCATATACACCTTTGCCAAGAATATATTTCATATGAGCGTTAGCTGGAGCACTTTTTCCTCTTGTCAACTTCAAGCCTCAGGCGTTGGTCAAAGCGTTTTTCAAACTTCACAAGAAATGCTCACAGACCACTTCAGAAATGAACAAAAGAAAAGATCTGAGACTGCTTTGAACACACTCTTCTGCCGCGTATGTTCTATGAAACACCACAGAAACACCAATCCTGAAGCTGAGACATAACTCGTGAGAGAAACGCTGTATTTAATGAAGCTTTAACCTCACCTCTGTCACGTTCACGCGTTCTGTGTGATACACCCAACTCTGGATGTATTTTAAAAACGCTCATTACTCGATCTCTCCTTCTATTGCTGACACAACCCTGTCCTCACCGCTACCACTCTCCTACACCATTTTTCTCACAGAATCACAAAAGGACAAAAGAAACAAAGTCAAAGACAGTAAGGGGGCAATTAGGCTCCCGAAGAGAAAGTGTGCCTCGATTTGCATAACAATGCCCGGCTCACACGGCAGCGACGGCCCCACCTCGGACTGGTGCACTACTGAGGGAACTCGGCTCCGAAACGTGTGTTTGCCTGGGCCGCAGAGGCTGCGGGCAACGTTAAATGACACGAACAAACTGGAAACAAAACAAAAGAGATTGCAAATGGCACAGCGCGGTGTCAGAGGGTCCGACGTCACTTTTTGCAGAAAGCGCGCACAGTACTTCCAGCGGTAAAAATAAAAAATGAATTAAATAAATAAATGAGCAGAAACCAGCCGCGTTCTACCGTTCCCTTTCTTCGGTTATTTACTTACCCAAAGTACTCGAGGAAAGACAAAAAGAGCGGTGTTCACCGAAGTTCGGCGAGGCTGCCTGTCGCGAACAGCCGATGCCGAGGCGAACCGCGCGGCCACACCAACCGACACGGAACGACGCTATTTGCTTAATAGCGATGCGCGCTACGCAGAAGGGAGAAGGGGAAACAAGAAAAAAAAAAAAGAAAAAAACATTTAACGGTAACTTCGGCCGCAGAGTGAAGGACCGTAACTTTCCCAGCTGTGCAAAGACTTCCATTCCACCACGACAAATTTGGGGGGGGGGGGGGGGAAGGGGGGAGCAGGCAGAACCCGAAGCCCGTCCGCTCCGCTCCTCGCCGTCGGGTCCGGCCCCGCGCGTGGGCTCCCGGACGGCGTCCGCGGGACCGTTACGCGCCGCCCGCGCGGGGCAGGGCAGAGCCTCGGCAGCGCCGCGCGGCTTCCGGCCCGGCCGAGGAACGTAGGCCTCGGCGAGGCGGCGGGCTGCACCCCGCCGGGCCCCGCGCGCCCCTCCGGCCTTTCTGGAAAGTTTTCGCCGCGGCCCAGAGGCTCCGCAGCGCGGAGAGACGCGGCCCCGCTCCCTCCCTCCGCCCGGCCGGGCCGTGCGGCTCCGTACCGCGGCGCGGCTCGGCGGCAGCGGCGGCGGGCGGGCTCGCCCCGGGGCGCGCCTCAGGGCACAGCCCGGCCCGGCGCCCCGCCGCCCAGCGCCCCCGCCACTATGTCACTGCCACCGAACGTGTCCGTGCGCGGAGGGGCCGCTTCCCGATCCTCCGCCGCCGCCCTCTGCCCGCCCCCGCCCCGGCAAAGAGAGAACTTTTCCAGGTGCCGAGCTCCGCCGGCGCGGCACGGTGCTGCGCGGCGCCGCGTCCCGTACGGGCGGCTGGGGCAGGAGCCTGGTCCGATCGAATAAAAAAATAATAAATTTCCGCGCACACCGGAAATAAAACGCTTTTCGCTTGGAAAGGCGATCGCCAAACCGCACGTTGTGTGTGTGTGTGCGCGCGTATGTGTGTACATGTTTGTGTGCCGCTCTGCGGGGCGGGGGCCGGGCAGGCGCGGTGCCCGCGGGGAGCGGACCGGAGGCAGCGGAAGCCCCGCGCGGGGCCGCGGCCCTCCCTGCCTCCCTCCCTCCCTGCCTCCCTCCCGCTCGCGCCGTGACAGCCGCCCAGCCCGCGGCCTCCCGGTGCCAGCAGCGTCGCGGGGACAGCCCCGCACCGCGCTCAGCCGCAGGACGCCCCAACTTCCCCGGGCCACGCAGCCGCGGCGGGGCAGGGGCGGGCGGCCCCGGGCGCTGCTCCCCGTTCCGATTCCGTCCCCGCCGCGGACGGAGCGAAAAACCGCGGCCGAACGCCGCTCGCGGGCGGTCGCTGTCCCCTTCCCCCGCCGGCGGTGCGCGAGAGGGTTATTCCCCCAACACCGCATCCAAACTTTCTTCTCCCTGCGCCGCGCTCGCGGTGCGTACACCGGGGCGTACCGGGCGGGGGGCGGCCGGGGCTGCGCTCCGGGAGCGCGCGGGGCGGCGGTGCGGAGCTGACGGCGCGGGGCCCCGCGGGGCGAGGCGCGTTTACCTTCCGCTCAGGCGGAGCGCCGCGCCGGCTGTCGCGCCGCTGCCTCTGAGCGAGCAGCGGAGCGGGGACGGAGAAAGACTAGGCGCCGAGCATGACTTCACCGGTGACAGCCATTCCCTCCGCTTCCCAAACTCCGGCCCCGCCCACGGCCCCCTCCGCCACCTCCCCGCGCCGACGCCGCCGCTGCTCAGGAAGCGCCATTCCCATTGGCCCGTCGGCGGGGACTGCCCACCCCCCCCGCGCGGAACCCGCGCTCCTATTCGCTGCCGCCGCCCGTCGCTCAGCCGGGAGGCCGTGGGGCGGGGGGTGCGGTAGGCGCCCGGCTCTGCCCGCCACCGCCGCGCCGCCGCCGAAGCTCGGCCGCGCCGCCTCCCGGCCCGCCCGCGCGGAGCGGAGCGCGGGTCTGGGGCCACCTCCGTGAGGAGGCGCCGGCGGGCGGCGCGGGGATAGGTGGAGAAGGTGCTGGAAGCGCGACGCTGCCCCACGGCCTGCCTGGGCCGGCCCGCCGCCGCGAGGCGGAGCGGGGAGGAGCCGGGCGGAGGGCGGCGGGGCCTCCCGCACCTGGCGGTGTGCGCGGCGGGACACCTGCCCGCGGAAAGGGGCACGCACACAAACAAAAAGGCTCGCGGAAAGGCGTTACCGAAACTTCGGGGCCGCGGCCGTGGCGCGGCCAGGAGACGGCCGAGAACGTTCGGGGCGGGCAGCCGCCCCCTGTCCAGCCGCGGCGCCGCACCCCGCCGGAGCCCCGTGCTGCGGGGAGGCCGCGAGGAGCGGCGGCGGATCGGTGACGGCGCGGTGCGGGCGGGCGGGTAAATGGCGCCACCGTGCTGCTCCTTGTCCCCGCTCTCGGCACGCTGCCCGCTCCCGGGGCCGGAGGGGTTTTATCCGTGCCCGGCCGCGTACCCACGGGAGGCGGCGCGTCGTCGGCGCTGTTTGCGGAAGGTACCGCTGTTTATGTAACGGCGCCGCGGGGCCGCGCTCGGAACAGGCCGTCACGGGCTGCTCAGACACAAACACGCCGGCAGGCAGAGCGCCGCGGTACGGGCGGTCCTAACCCTGTCACGAGGAAGGAGCCTGCCGCTCTGCAGGTGGTGTGCCTGTCCTACTGCGGGCTGCACGCTTTGCAAGAGGTCAAGTTTCAGGTGAAGGAAAGCCTGCCGCTCCCCTCAGTCGCCTGCGTTTAACGTGACGCTGCGCTGCTGGAGTTAGCGACCGGGTGTAAGGACCCGGAGCACCGGCAGGTGTTGTTCTGTGGCTGCTTTGTACCTTTACTGCTGTTGGAATGCGAGCGGTAACCACCCGCTATATATACCTATAACCCAGTGATGCAGTGCTAACGACTGTTACTGTGTTTCCCGAGGTGTCACCGCTCGATCATTAGTTTCGTCTTGATTGTTGTTCAAAGTCACTGCCAAAATGCCGATAAATAACTGTCAGACAATAAATGGTAGCGCCGAGCAGCGCCGAGTGTCCAATAAAACAACTAGGGAAGATACTGCTCCCAAATCGTCCTTGTTTTTGTGGGCGACATCGAGGAAGGGACAAAAATGAAAGAAATGGAAACACTTTCAAATCTGTGTATACACGTATCCACTATTGCTACTTAAAACTGTGATCCACTAGTGATGTGGGACTTAAGTTTAAACTTCACTTTGTAAGTTGCAATCCAGCGTCTTGGAATGGAAAGAACATAGTTCACGTTATTGGGAATTGTTTCTAACTCAGATGATTCTTCTTACCTTTCGCTTTTGTCATACCATAACTCTAAGCAGGTATTTGGTGGGCAGATTCTTTGGATGTTTGTTTTTATCTATTCCTAGAGTCAATCTGCAGGCCCTGTGCTCTTTCCATGAGTCCAAAAGAGAAAGCAAACCCCAAGCAATGGAGGGGAAGCTTCTGTGCTGTGCAGGACAGTGCTCCAGCTCTTTGACTTGGCAGTATTCGAACCATTACAAACCAGCTCAAGCTAGTTTTTGTGGGCTTAGTTGGTTGGTTTTTTGTTTGTTTGTTTGCAAAAAAGGATACAGAGAAAAAGGAAGGAATGTAAAATTAGTCTTCCAGGCAAAACCTGTTCATTAGGCTTTTAGATAAATGTATATATGTTTAGTTAACAATTATCTTTATTTTAGGAGGGCACTGGCAGCCAATTGTCCTGCCCCTGCTTGGGACAACGAAACTTCAGATGAGTGGGTATACTGTTAATGTCAAACCTTTTTCATTTGGTCTTTCGTAAAGTATGAATTAATCTGATTGTAACCTGACTGAGAGATTGGATTTATATTTTTGTCAAGATCAAGGAAAGGATATTCAACTGATCTAAAAACACTTAGTGAAATTGATAGGATCAATAACAGTTGGTACATGAGACTTGAATGGCAGAAGCTTCATGAATAGCAAATATAAAAATATAAATTAGTTTCCCACGGATTAATTTGTCTAGCTTAGCAAAACTTAAAAATGTGAGGGCAAATCATTGTCATCAGGTAGCTGCAGTTACAGTTGCAGCTCTTTGTGCTGATAGTTCTCTGCCAGAAGTTACAACAGAAATGGCAGAAATTAGGGGCTTGCATATTTGTTTCTTCGTTTTAGTGCCTCAGTCTTCAGCAAAGTCCAGCTGCTAAGGTTAGGTGGACAGTGAAAATGAGTTAAAGCTATGACATTCCATGAAGATGACTTTGTGCTCAGGTTTCTATGCAATTAACAACAACAATGGATTATTATTTTTTTTAATGTATCCAAGGAAGCCTTAAGTGAGCCAAGTGAAGACTTGCCTTAAGGAAATAGATGTCTGATGATTTCTGATAGTGTTGATTGCTGTTTTGGTAGAGAGTATTCACCTCAAAAAGCAAAGAGAAGAGGCCTATTTAAGTGCTTGAACTTTAATGGAAGTTTTGAAAGGTGAAAATGGGGTGAAGGTGAGATATTTCTTGCCATATGGTGAGGTCATTTAGGTCATCATCATCTGGGGACCTCAGACTGGCCTCCACGTGTTTGCTGCAATAAGGTGGGAATGTCTGATGTCACACATCAAGATAGTTCGTGTGTCTGGCTTACCCCAAAAAGAAGCAGCGGCCCTTTTTGCCTACACTTTCCACTCCCTCCCCAATCCTCTCGTCCTTTCTGCTAGGAAGTCAAAGCAAACCCTGTGATGATTAAGTAAATCATTAATATAAGAAACCCTGGGAAGTGTCTCTTTTACTTGTACTCTCTGCAAAAGTCTTCTCATGTCCTGTCCATTGTGTATTGGAGACAGTGCTTTTTAGTACTGAAGCACATGAATCTTAGTAAGAAGGATAATCTACCTACCCGGGTATTGATCTGTGGTATGCAATATGGGTGAGTGTGACAGTTTCCATTAGAATGGCACATCCTGGCCTGTTACAATTGGCAACAAAGCAATTAATTAGATATGGCTAGAATTCTTCTTTCTCCTGTGGAAGAGGTAGTAGTTGTTTAATTTATAATTTCAATTCTAAAATAACTTCCTTGAATGTGCTTGGTACTTCTGACCATTTTCCCTTAGTCCTTTTTCTTTTTCCCCTCAAGAAACAGATTTTCCTCAACTTTCCTAATAGATTGTGTCTTTCAAAGTATCTTCACTTGCTTTAAACTCCCAAGGTGTGTTTATGTGAATGTGATGTCCAAAAGACAATACTGAGCTGAGATCTTCTCAAAGCTAAATAGTGGGGAATAAATAGAGGGGAATAATTATTTCCTTTGTCTAAGGAGTGCTTATGAGTGCATTCCAAAACAATTTGTTTGTCTGTGTGTGAGTGGTATTACATTTGTGTTTGTTTTATGGCCTACCCAATTCCACTATTTCATTTTCTTTCTTATTCTAATGAAAAATGGGGGCAAACGGTGTTGTTGCTGCTTATTTCCTTGCTTCTTCTAGAGGTTAATATTTTGATTCCTACCCAGGTAGTCCAAGTTTTGTGTTCATGATTTTGCAAGAGTTTTACTTTGTACTTGATTTTATTGAATTGACAAGCTGGTGCTTGTCTCTGAGTACACGATAAAGTAGTGAAATCTATGCTGATTGGCTTATTCTAGTGTTCCCACTTCTAGAACTGTGCAAATTGCAGTGCAGTGTGGGAGCACATAAGGAAAATTAACACTGTAGAACACTTGTCATGTAAGCAGCAAAGGCTGTGAATGTATTGTACTGGAAAAAAAAGCAAACTTACTGTGTGATTATGAATATTTTGGTGATTCTATTCAATTAAGGTAAAAAGAAAATATAGAGGACCATGTCACTTTTCATTTATTGCCGGTTCTGTTCTACTTCGCAGTATCAAAGTGGGTAAGAAATAAATGAGTTTAGGCAATGGCCTTTTGAAAGGGTGACTTGCACATAAATTCTGGATAAATCGCTGTTACCTTGATTGCTCTGAAAGTAATACCACTTATTTATTGCCGTGGAAACTAAGACAGGTACAAAGAGCACAATAACACTATTTGATAGTGCATATTCTCAGCTACAAAACACTATTTTTCAACATAGTTCACCACCATTAGCTATGTGTTTTCAATAGCAATAATCAAGAGCCTGCATGCCGTGCTTACAAAAATCTTTACCAGGAGAGGAGACCCACTGTCACTTGCCACTGCTGCAGAAACACACCACCCATTGTTTGACTTTGCCAGCATCCACTCATTGGTCTCCAGAAACACTCAGCGAGCTTTGATCTTCCAATAACAAATGTTGGCCCAAAACAAAGATGGAGAGGGACTTTACAGGGGCATGTAGCAATAGGACAAGAGATAAAGGCTTTAACCCAAAATAGGGTACATTTAGATTTGATGTAAGCAAGAAATTCTTCACCGTGAGGGTGGTGAGGTACTGGACCAAATTGCCCAGAGAAGCTGTGGACACCTCATCTTTGAAGGTGCTCAGGCCTGGGTTGGATGGGCCCCTGGACAGCCTGATCTAGTGGGAAGTGTCCCTACCCATAGCACAAGTTTTGAAACTAGTTCATCTTGAAAGCCCAACCCAAACCATTCTATGATATCAGATGCATGAAAATGAAATATGGCTGTTTCGTAATGAGAGTATGTGATTTAAGGTATAGAGCTTGATTTCAGCTAAAATATACCAGCATCATCGATGTCCAGACTTTCCTAATTTAATGTTCGCACTCTGGGTAGGCTGTAAGAATAGTTGGCTGTTTATCTTCACTGAGTTGATGTTAAAGTCAAAATAAGTCATTCACCATGGGACTATACACGGCATCCTTAGATGAAAACATGAAGACATAAAGCCATTAGAGAGTGTCCTAAGGAAGGCTATGAACATTTTGAAGTATCTGAAGGGCAAGATGTATGAGGAGCAACTGAGGTCCCTGAGTGTTCTCAGCCCAGAGCTGAGCAGGCTGAGGGAAGGCCTCATGGCAGCTGCAGCTCCACATAGGAAACCCAGCTCTGTGTTGACAGTGACAGAGCCTGAGGGAATGGCATGGAGCTGCACCAGGGGAGGAGTCAGGTTGAGAAATCTCCTTCTCTGGAGATTATTAAAGATCTTTCCTGTGCAACCTTCTCTAGGAAACCTGCTTTATCAGGTGTTTGGTGTAGGTGATTTCCAGAAGTTCCTTCCAACCCCTATAATTATGTGATTTTGTGATTAGAAAAAGGTTATTCACTAAGAAGACAGTCAAGCACTGGCACGGGCTCCCCAGAATAGTGATCATGGACTCAAGCTGCCAGGGCTCAGGAAGCATTTGGACAACGCCATCAGACACATGGTTTGAATTTTGGGTGATCCTGGGTGAAGGCAGATTGTAGTTGATCCTTGTGAGTCCCTTCCAGCTCAGATATTCTATGATTCTATGAAAATAGCTGAATCTAGAAAGGGACATCTGTCCACAATAGTAATTCATAGAAGTGATTAGTAAATCAGTTAAACCTTTAAATCCATATATTTTACACAAGCTAGAGATATCTCTATAATAAAAAGATCTGTGTGCCGTTTTTAGAGCCCTTAATGAGTTGATCAACTGTATACTTGTTCCTAATGTATCACAGATAAATTCTCCTAACTTATCATGTTGGGGTTTTGTGTTCATTGCTGCACTTTCGTGCTTTCTCTGTGAAGTAGAGCCTGTTCACCCTTAGCAATCCTCTTCAGTGGCCTGTAAGCTTGCTAGACTCAAACCTGTGGAGCACTATTTTATTGCAAGACATTTTAATCTTCTTGAGTCGCTTACTTGCATAAGTCATTATGATGTGCTTGGAAGCTCCAGGGCAAGGTATTTTTACTGTCCAGTTTGTCTTATGCAACAAACATTAAGTTAATCAACTGAGATATCTAAGGACATTAAGCTATGCAGTTAGTTCTCAAAACAGCTGTAGCCTACATACTGTCTTCATACTTTGGAAAACACTAAATTTATTAATTCCTGAAATGACATACGAATATTGAAAAGACTGGCCATAGATGGGACTCAGCAGTGAAGATGGTACTTAAAGCTTTGCTAGATACCTCCTATGAGAAACTACTAAGCTCTCTTGATTGTACAAATAGTACTCTTCTCATGACAGCTGTTGTGTAGCACAGCTCAGACACAAATTCTATTTAATTTACACAAAATGTTTTAATGCTACACTAACTTGTTGGCAATCTTTCTTTCCCACTCCCATCAGCCGTATTGCCAACCCTTGGTGTGGTGGAGTCAGGAGAAAACAGCATGTTCTTGTAGCTTGTCTACTTTGTTCTTAAAGTGTTCATAAGCTACTGGCAGAGGCTGGACTCCACTATTCTAGTGTCAACCATTATAGCTAAGGTGTGGATATGGAACTGCTTTTGAGCCGAAGCTGTAAAGCTGTGAATTCTACCATGGGGCTCTGTGGATTTGTAGGGATGTGGAACAGGATTTTGCATTGGTCTTGCGAAGATGTGGAAGAGAAGCTTGTTCTGAGGATTGGTTAGGCATCTGGCCACCTGCTGATGGACTTAAGTAAGCTCCCAGCTGAGGAGGTATGGCATGGAACTGAATGTGTATATGGAAGTTTTAAAAATGAATAGATGTGTGTTTCAAAGGTAAATGGTAAAAAATATTGCTTTATGAGAACACTAAAGAGTAATGTTGCCTGAAAAAGAGAAACTGAGGAAGGCAAAAAGATACTCTCACTGCTCATTTCACAAAGTCACCCTGCTCTTTTGTTGAACTGGAAATAAAATCTGATGAAGAGAGTGCACATCCTGGTGGCGGGGACGCTCCATTGTCATGGCTGGCAGAAGGCGGAACAGTCTGTGTGTTTGTAATGTCTTTAACTGCTGCAGCAGTGTGCTGCAATGCCTATGAGTCAGAACCCTACATCTCTTTCCAAGCACTCTTTAACCCTCAGGTGGAATGTGGGGGAACGTTATCATATTCAAAACATGAACTTATTGTCCTGTTTCATTTATAAAAGTACTTCAAAGCCTCTACTAGTCTGAAAACTTCTAACCATCTCAAACATAGCCTCATGCTTTGTTCCCAAGACAGAGAGTCATACAAACTGTATTTTAATGGAAAAAACAACAACAACAACAACAAAATTCAATCTTTTAAAGATTTATTTATTTGTTTTTTTGTTCCTTCATGTGTGAATAAAGGAATAGATCTGGATACTCATGCTGAGCAACCTGAAAATAACTCATTTCTGACAAAGATACTCAGGATTTAAGTTCTGGTGACAAGCTAGTTACCCATAGTTTTCAAATACTCTGTTAAAAACTGTCAAGAAACAGAAAGGATTTTCTTTCTTTCACTTTCCATATGCTGTATAAAACCGATGCAGTTTTAGTCAGCTCTTCTGAATTTCTGATAATTCAACCACTTCCTAAAAATACCTAGAACTTCTCTGTCAAATGACTTTAATGAGGACATTTTTTCCTCTAAAATGTGCACAGAATGATCTCCTTAGAGTAATAACATAACAACTGTAAATGGGAGACCATTCCCAAAATGAGGAAAAGATTCAGTTATTGTTTGTTACCTGAGGTAGTTATCAAGGTCATAAAGACTTTTAAAGGACATGAAAACACTTGAAAACTATTACTGCAAGATACTACAAAGAAGGAGGCCACAAAATCTTGACGTACTAATAGTTAGGAAAAGTTAAGTATAAAACCTCATGTTTCAGTTGTTCAAGCTACAACATGAAACTATCAATGAAAATAGACCATCAAGCAACAGTGGAGCTGTATTGGAGAAGTGTCTGTCAGAGAACTAAATCTTGGGAACTTGCTAATTCCAGTTAAAATAAAATGGTTTAATATTTCATCTCTGGTTAGAAGTTTTCCGTGATTCTGCTCCAAGGAAGTTGATGAGCTGTAGTTCAATTTCTTAGTCACAAACCTGCTGTTTGTATCTAAGAGGCTAAAATTGCATAGATATGTCATTATTACGTTGTCAACAATGTCCACAATTTCATTAATAGTTATCTGCATTACTTATTGGCCTTTTGTTTTACATCCTATTTAGCAAAATAAATGGATTTATATGGGGATATCAGAGATGTGTACCCACCCCGCAGTATTGCCACCGTTCATTCTGATAAACGCTCATGACAACATTAAGGACTATGGCTGTACACCTTGTGCCTCTATTGCCATCAGCCTTTTCACCAGGCTTGGCACTGTGAACAAATTATCGAGTAAAAGGAGCCTGAAGTCTGTCTGCTCGCAGATGCAACTCATATTTTATGAATAAGTATGGATGTGGTCTAAATGTATGCTGAAGTTTCAGTTCATGTATGTTAGCAGTATTTAATGCTACATGCTACAATTTGTGGTATGAAGACTGCCAAGCAGTGCAGGTACATAATTATGCTTCATGGTTAACTCAATAAGAAGGATTTAAAAAAACACAGAAACACCATATTTTGCTTCGTGTTTCTGAAACTCTGTTTAGACTGGATCCGCTATGAACAATTAGCAAGGAAGAAGAGAAGTTTATGAGTGGGTAGATAGAAGTGGTCTGAGCAAGAGTGGTCAAACAAATGTCCCCGCTGTAACAAAAGAAGATCAAACTTAAAAGACAAGTGGAGACTAGTACTGGCTGTTGTTTAAGAGAGCCCCAGTGACGTGAGGAATCAGACTCCATAACCCAGAGTTAGGTTATGCTTTATTTGGTGATTGGGCAAGAGTCGAGTGCAAGGGGGATCACTCCATCAAACTTGCACCCCAGCAAGCAAAAGCGTTATAGATTTGTAAGCCAAGACCATGCATATTCAGTAGACTTCCTGGAACTCATCTACATATTCATTATCCTTCCAGAAATTTGTTTACATGCTACTCCTCCCCTGGCGCATGCGTTGTCCATGGTAGGGGTCTCCCTCTGGTGCTCGTGGGGATGAAGTCAGAAGTCTTCCTCATGAAGGCTCGATGTCTTTCTCACTCTGACCTTTTTACAGTGCATTCAAACTGGTCAAAGCCATAAATTTTGTATTGTTCCTTCCTTTGTGTTTGCACAGCTGACCATGAAATGTTGAGATGTCATTCTCCTTCCCTAGTTTTCAAAGCTAGCTTATTTAACCCTTATGTCTTCAAACCCTAGATCCACCTGAGCTCCTGATCTCACCAGGAACAAGAAAACTGAAGCAGCACCATTTACAAGAAAGTATGCTGATACAAGATTACTTCTAAGGGGAGTAACAAGAAAGTAAAGAACACTAGTGATAGTATAATTGGAGATGTAGTTACATAAAGCCTGAAACAGACATAAAAGACGAAATTTCTAGAAATCTCTTGCAAAGCAATCATTATCTTGCATGACAGAAAACAGTTTTCTTTGTTCTTAAAAAGATTAACAAAAAACACAGAAGTGGTGCATTATTGTTAATTAATAAATTAGGATTTGTAATAATAACTCTCTCCTCCTGTTTGGTTGGCAATGATAAACGTTGCTGCAACAGGAAAAAAAATGGATATAATTTGTGATTACAGGTACCTCTATCCTCTCTGTCTTCTTCCTGCATCCAGCTACATTCCTGCTGCCAGCTACTTTCCTATACAAAGCATGCTGCTTGGAAAGGACTGACCTTGCTGCCTCTTCTATTTTTGTGGGAGATAGCCAGTAGTAGATATGCACTCACTACCTTGTGACAACATTTTCATCAGCTGCCATGGTTATGCAAGTAGGAGGTAAAAACTGACTTGTTCAGGTTGCAGAGGATGCTGAGGTAGCTGATTGTTGTCTTCTCAGCACAGACAAAGCAGGTAGTCTTCATTTCTAAGCTGCTGCTTGCTTTTCCTGAGCCAAAAGTGCATCCTTTTCACCTGCAAGTCTTCAAACAAGCTGGGTCTTTGATGCTTAGAAGGAAATAAATTTGGAGCAATTCTAAAAGAAGGAAAATGCACAACCATTGCCGCCTCTGAATCCACTACAGGGAGGACTTTCACAGATAACTCCTGAGAACAAAGGTGCTGCACAAATCCTTACATAGGAGAGATCCAAACTATTAAACCTAAAAGTACTGTTGTTGTATTTGATTCTAATCCCATCCAAAACATAAAATAGAAATTACCCACTTAAAAACAAATTAGCTGGTTGGACAGACTTCTGGCTATTCATGATGCCTGGCAAGTTTGGCCTACATAGCAGCCCCATAAACCTGTATATGCAGTCAGCTAAAGATTTCTGGACGGAAGAGATTGGACCATATGAATGAGTAATATCAATAGGAGCACAGCCATGTTTCAATCCATGGGCAATTTGACAGTAAAGTTGTTAAAATCTTATGGGCTATTGAGGAATAACCCAAACGCAGTAGAGAAGTGGGTTACACTGCTGTGTAATCAGCAACCAGAGAGAGTAGCATTTACAGAGCATGGGACCACATTACTCTGAGAAATTTGGCCAGGCTTCTCTGAGATGGGGCTCCACTATCAGCATTGTTAATGTATTCATATCTGTCCACTCCTCCCTGTCCTGTTACCTACTAAATCTGCAAAATTTGGCTTTTCTGAAGAATTAAGGATCTCAGCAGAGAATGTTGCTACTTCTAAATACTCATTCTCTATCCTGTGCATAGTTTCCATTTTCCTTTTTTGTTTGTTTGTTTTTGTTTTGTAATTCTTCTCAAATATACAGATGAGCCTGAGACCTGACAGTGACTTCTCTGTTCCTAGTTAGTTAGCAAGGTCTGTCTGGGAGAAGAATGGAGATTTGTATATTTGAGGGAAGAACAAAGAAGAAGGGACAATGAAGAGACAGTATAAGAGGAGGTAAGAATGAGAGACATCATACTGGGAAAAAAAAACAAAAAAAACAGAGTTAATACTTATCCATAGGGGAAAATTCAGGCCAAGGAGTGTGAAATGGGGGATCCTGGCAGCTAGCGGGAAGTCTAGTTGTCTGAATCAGTTTTCTTCCTTGTGGCTACTGCAGCTTTTGCTGATAGCTGCTGTAGTACTTCAAAACTCATTTCTATGCACTGTTTCATCAGGTAGGTGTTTTTCATAGATTCTGCATAAGTAGCTTCATATAGAAGCAGTTGTGACTATAGCTGGATAGAGGATGATCTCAGAGATAAAGGAAATTGCAAAGAGATTGTAAACAACTCACCCTCTTAACACGCTACTTTGGCTTACTTACACTTCTACAGTATTTCCTACTACAGTCAAGGCAGTGATAATTAATTTAAGAAACAAGTACTTTAGCAGTTCTGTGATACTGGAGAGGTTAAAGCTGAACTGAGGAAAGTCAGCCAAGAGATCTCAAATTTCAGTCATTAAGAAAGTGTCATTTTCCAGGCAGTGTTATTCAACATGTAGGTGGATTGTTTCTTTTACACTGTGGGATCATTTTACTCAAGAACCATTCTGACTATTAACAGGCACTGGTGTGTAGAAAAATCTGTTGTGAAAAGGGCTGTGATATTTACTACGACCTTTGCAAGGGACCAGTACAACACACAGATCAGTCAGGAACAAGCATACTGGTTTTTATGTCATGCTGTCTAATGACCAGACTTGCACAGAGACCCTTAGGAAAAATAAAGTGTTGACTTAAAAAATAAGCAAACAAAAATAATTGTACAGATGGGAGTTGAGGCATCACAGGTGGAACCGTGTCCATTTCTGAAAGCACACACGTTTGATCTGGGTCTGTCTTAGGAAATCCTTTCCTTTCCAGTTTAAATAACAGCAAGTGAATTCCTGCCAAAGTATACTGGAACTATACTGCACACAACCACCACGTTTTTCTTGTTCATTTCTTTTGTGTGCTATGTTAAAGAAAACAGCATTGATTGGCTCCGGATGCTAAACTGGGTTTGTAAACTATACAGACGCTTCTGTTGAGATCCCTAATGCTGCTCTTCTTTTCAAGTATGTGGAGCCATGTTGACAAATGATGTTAGAACTTCTGTTTCAGCATGCCACAATAGTGAACTTTTTTTTTACTAGTGTCATTTGGCCAAGCACCCAAATTCTTGCAAGACAGATGATCTCCACTTTGAAAACACAAAGGCCTACAATTACCCTAAAGAAATATGCTCGTGGCAGAGAGATGGACAGCACATAGTGCATGCTCTTTCTCCTATGTGGTCTATCCAGTGGAAGTGTTGAATCTGTTGACATAGTGAATCTCCCGTTCCCTGAATTGCTTGAATTTACTGGTGGGAAGAAAAGTGGTATTTTCAAGGCCTTCTATGACAACATTCTCAACACGAATGATGACAGGTATGTTTAAAAACTTTTGGTTTTCAATTTGGCTTCCATTTACTAAAAATTTCTTTTGAAATCAAGCTGTCCCGGAAAACACAGTGAAAATAAGTAGTGACTTACCCTTGTGACAACTTGCTTAGCAACTTCATGTAGGGGGAAATGTTTGCAGGAGATTGTCCTTTGATTCCTAATACAAGCAGGGCTTTGTGAATGTGTTCAAATGACATGTGTATTGATATGTTTGTGCCTACAGCCTACTCAGGGTTGGATATATATACAAACCTCATGTTGCATCTACACTATTGTACAATGAACAGCTTTAAGGGTTTGCTAAGATATTTTCCCATCCCGTGGAAATTCTGCCATCCATTTAATCATAGAACTTAGTAATACAAAACTCTTTTTGTCCCGCCTTAAAAACGCAATACAAATCCACTACAGCATCAATCTGTACTGGTTTTGCCTTGCAGGTGGATTGCTGATTGGGTAAAGCTATGACTATATTTTGTTTCTTAAAAGCTAGGTTTTATTTTCAATTGGTACGTTTCACTATTGTCACAAGTCATCTTCTTCCAGGTTTGCTGTCCACACCTATTTTTTTGGCAAAATTTAAGACAGTAAGAAGGGACCAAATAGTGGCTGAGTCACTTATGTTGTGTGCCAACAAGTTGCTCGTTTGCTGATAGGCCACCTGCCTTCGATCTAGATTATATCATTCCAGGGAGCTGCTCCAGCTGGCCAGAGATTGGGGAATAGAGCTGTAGTCAAGGATACCTGCAAAGTGCTGGGAGCTGCAGTGAAGAGTCTTTGAAGAGAAACACAGAAAAAGGCAAATTAGAGGGAAGGCCAGGGAAAAATAGAAGTGAGGAGCCAATTTCTGATCTCAGCATCACTGATGTCACCAATCAGAATCTGGTCCACAGAGTGCTAGGGAAAGAAGAGCAGAAACGGGTCAGAGGGAAGAAGACGTATATGCAGAGGTGACAGAGGGGAGATAATTAATCATGCCTCAACTGTAATCTTAATGACTTCTCTGCTTTAATACTTATAATGCCTCTTACACAGACAAGAGTACAAAATAAATAAAATTTTTCAAAGAGTCTTGCACTTCTGTCATAGCAGCTCCAGCAGTGATTTTTACAGATGGCAGACTCAACTGCAGATCTATCAGAAAAGCCACGTGCACAGAGGTAATGTGAAGAAAAATATTTAAATATCTTCACACTGAGGGTGAAATCTTCCAGTTACAGACTGCCTTCTACTGAAGACTTATCTTGTGCCATTTCCTAGGTATTTCCAAGGTTGTTTGCATATTAAAGACAAAACAATACCAACAACCTTTTTTGTATTTTATCAGGTTCAATTACAGTGTCTTAAAATGCATTCCCCTTAAAGAAAAAAATTAAAAAAGAAAACAAAAAAGCAGAAGTGTAACCTTCAGAAAATATTCTCATCTGAAAACGCTTGTGTGTTAGAATTCTCTTGGTGAATCAAAATAAAAGAAAGCAAATGTTGTTTTGTGCAAGGATTTTTTACTTATTTCACTGAAAGTAGCTTTTCCCCTGCTAAAATAAGGAACTTCCAAATATTTTTTTCAAGCTAAAAATATCGTTTTTTATGAGTTGTTCACTTACTCATTTTCAAAATCTTTCATTTCATAAACATTTTTTGTGGCTGACCTGCAGTGATATACTTATGACTAGCTTCTTACTCCATCTGGAGTACTGTGTCCAGGCATGGGGCCTCCAGCACAAGAAAGACACGGAACTCTTGGACCGGGTCCAGAGGAGGGCCGCTAAGATGATCAGAGGGCTGGAGTACCTCTGCTATGAGGAAAGGTTGAGGGAACCAGGCTTGTTTAGCTTGGATAAGAGAAGGCTCTGGGGAGACCTCATTGTGGCCTTCCAGGACTTGAAAGGAGTGTATAAACTGGAGGGAGTACAAAAGTTTGTGAGGGTGGACAGTTATAGAGCAAGGGGGAATGCTTTTAAATTAAGATAGGGGAGATTTAGGTTAGATATTAGGAGGAAGTTTTTCACACAAGGGGTGGTGACACACTGGAACGGGTTGTCCAAGGAGGTTGTGGATGCCCCATCCCTGGAGGCATTCAAGGCCAGGCTGGATGTGGCTCTGGGCAGCCTGGTCTGGTGGTTGGCGACCCTGCACATAGCAAGGGGGGTTGAAACTAGATGATCATTGTGGTCCTTTTCAACCCAGGCCATTCTATGATTCTATGGTTCTTATGTCTACATATAGATATGATATGATTCAGTGTTAAAAAACACACTTCAGAAGGGAAAACAGTGTTCCCTAGAGAAGACAACATTCTCTAAAATAGATTCTAAAACAAGAGTTTGGAATTCTTTGTCCATTATTTGGAGAACAAACATCTGATTTTCAGAAGTGTTGTGTCTGAGAAATTCCACTGAACTGAGGAAAAGCCAACACTATCTCCTTTTCCTTCCACGTGTATCCTTGGAGTCCTAATCTAGCAATAAGATGTGCTGTGTTGTTTTTCTGATGATTGCGTTAGAATCTACAGTATGGTTTGTGTTTTGTTTTTTGTTTTTTGTTTTTTTGCCTTGACTCCTTTGAAAGTAAGAAATGATATGTAATGAATTTAAAGAATATATGCCACAAATTCATCAAATTCATTTTTCTATGAGGCTAAAATTGTATTTGACCTATTAGAAAGAATGGTACTTAGTGCCATTCAAATAAGCATATCTTCCAAAAAAGTAATCTGGATGTGTGTAATATTTGCCTTTCATTCATCTGATTGTACAATATGATCTTGCATTTTCTCTACAAAAAATAAAAAAATAAAAATAAAAATAAATTGATACTTCAGACCTATCTCTGTAGTTCATAGGTGTTCTTCTGGTCCATCCACAATTCATAACATAGTGAGAGATCTTGACTGGAAAGACATGATCTCTCCAAGTAACATCTTTGTGCTAGCTTAAAAAACATACTCAGACACTGCACAGAAAAATTATTGGGAAAATTCCCACGATGTCTTGGCAGAAATATGGGAGAGCCTGTTGTTTCCCATTTTTTAATAAACCACATTGGTGTAAAAGTTAGTCTCTGTGCAGCTTAAATCAAAGCACAATCTTCTTGTAAGGTACGCAGATGCTGCATAATGTTAGGAACTGAACTTATGTAACATGATGTTGAAGCTGATGCCAATCTTGATGTTTCACTTTACAAACACTGTACAATAATCAATTCTATATGTAATTTGTTCTTTGTGCCATAATAAGATTTTTTGACAATTGATTCTGGAGTCTTTAATCGAGATATTCAGCTATTCTTGTAATTTCTCATAACTTGAACTTTCACAGGTAATATGCTGCAAGTAGTGGAAATAGTTGAAGTTTAAAGGAAATACTGAATCCTGTCTGTTTTAATCTTCACTTTGATTTGAAATCAGGAAAACAGGCTAGCTATGCTTGAAATGCAAGCTGGCTACATAAAGTCAGAGATGCTTCAGATATATATCAGTGCTCACATAGCTTTTTGAACCCTCCAGGATTTATATATTAAATCAACTAGATTTATGTATTAAATATTCACAGCTAAGCTATGAGACCTTCTATATTTCTGAGTTCTTCACCTTATGAGTTGGATTACATGCAAAAGTTATCCCTTCAGACTGCTTTAGAGTTTTGGTTGTCCATTATACTCTGTGTGTCCTTGAAGTCGTGTCAAGTAGTAAACCAATAAAATAAGGGTACTGCTATTCTGTCACAATGACTTGGAAATAGTTCTTTAATTTAAATGAGTATAATGCTTCCAGCCAGTATATGTGATTTGACCACGAGATGTTCACATTTAGTGCAGGAACTGTGATTCCATTTTCTTCAAAAGTTGTAAATATATATATATGTATATGTTTTACTGTGTGTTCCACAAAGCTTGAAGATATTTTCAGAAAGAAAAAAGATTTTTCAACTTCCATATATAACTACATCTCCAAATGCAACACACATAACAGAATTTGATATGCGTCTGTCCTGTTTTTCCCTGACCATGGGTATTCTTTTTTTAAACCACTGTAAATGAGAGAAAGAACTAAATGTGCCTAAAACAATAATTTTTGTGCCACTATGCCATTTAGCTCTCTCTGATATACCTGCTATTGCACAGGTAGAGGAAGTATTTACAGCTGTGTACTTTTTTTTTTTTTAAACTGCATGATTGGAAACGTCACATGATATAACTGTAACCAAGGACATTGATTTGCATTAAGTATCATGTATTAGTGGCATTGAGCACAAGTACAAATGCTCAACAGAAATCTCTGAAAAAAAGAAGACAACAAAGACATTTTATGGTACTGAGACTAATACTCCCATTAACACCAAAAGTAATCCTCTATGAGTTAGCATCTTTTATGACAGATTTATGGCCTTGCAAGTTTGGCAAGCAAGAAATAGCTGGCGATCATAGATAAGAAAACGTGCATGAAAGAGAATCCAAAAAACCCAGCAGTTCTTACCTTTGACGGGATATATTTGAAAACGAGCACTTTTGGCATCCAAAATACTACAGTTGGTGAATGATGTGCTACTGAGCCCAGACCAGTGTTATTTTTAATTAAATAACAGCAGGATACGTACTGAATCAGGAATCAGTTTCTCATTTTGCTCTTCTTGAAACATCCAGACACTGCATCCTTGTTTATGGATATGATTTTTTTCCATATATACGTAGACACCCATATTTCTTTGGTCATTACATATTGCTTTAAGAATATCTACTAAGCTGTGTACTGTGGGAAATAAAGAGTTCTTTCTGTCATCACTTTTCATTCTCATTAGGAAAAAAGAAAAAAAAAAAAAGGATAGAACAGAGATTTAGTTTAAGATTTCGGGTTCACAACACCACAAAGATGCTGATAGTAAGTGTCTGAGTGCAGCCGTGTCAACAGTTGCTTAAGTACAGCACTGAGATGTAGTGGTGTTTATAAATTACATTCCCAATATGGCTGAACTGTGTATGCCAAGTCATTAAAAGCTTAAAGAGAGGAAATAACACTGTACTGATAATCTAGTAGAGTCCATCCTCTTTTGTGAGAAAGTATTTAAAAGAATGACCACGTGTCCACCAATAGAGAAAACCTGGATAAGTAAGGAAAGGCAGGTTCTAAAAATTGATAAACACAGTTGACGTTTTTACAAGTGCACACTATTAGTCA
Source organism: Gallus gallus (assembly GCF_016699485.2). Classification (NCBI taxonomy): domain Eukaryota; kingdom Metazoa; phylum Chordata; class Aves; order Galliformes; family Phasianidae; genus Gallus; species Gallus gallus. Next base: position 26,810,886 of record NC_052572.1, on the reverse strand, counting down.
TGGAAATGCAGAGTCTAATCTTAAAATCATTCTCCCAAGCAAAGTTTTCTTGGCTATATTAACAGTGCTCATCAGAGTAAACGGACTGAGACCAAACTTCTCTCATACTGCCTTTGTGCACATAAGTTGTATCACCACTGACTGGCTAACACTGGATTTTGCTTTAGCGGTTGTTGTGGAGGGTCTTGGATTTCAGTCATACTGGTCCTTGATTCTGAAAAAGAGAGGAGTGGAGGAAGGGGAGTCCCATTTCCTAAAACTGAGAAGCATCTGCTGGAGTTATTAAGAGTTTTTTGACCAAGTTCAAAAGCAAGGCACCTTATGGTTGATGGATCCTTCTCTAAGCAATTCAAAACAACACAGTTAAAACAAATTTCTCCTTTCTAGAGAAGCAATATAATGAGGCAAAAGCTATTTTTAAAAATGGGGCAACGTTGCCACCACTCCCCAGTGGTAATAACTGTTAAGCTACTTTCAGCTGCATGGCTAACCAGGGTTTTTATAGCCCCACTTACATTATTTAAAATATTTTCACAAGTGATCCATTCACAGATAATTAGAAATCTTTTAAATGACTCATTTCACCTTTTCCAGCCACTTGAGAGATATGAGGGCTTAGAAACACAATTTCTTGAGAAGCTTCAAAGCTGACCAAACTGAGATGTTCCCATTTTCAGTGATTGCTTAAGGTTTCCCTCCTGCAGAGTGATTTAAATTGTGGTGGCAAACTGTGCAGATGAAAACAAGCAGACTTTCATCTCATTTCCAATGTTTATGACAGACTGGGCGGTGCTTGGAGGAAGACGCGTGTATAAACAGGCTGGAAGGTAAAATACTGGCAAGTCTTCAAGTGCCATGAATTGGGCATGCGTCATGCTGAAGTGCCTCCTTAGCAGAGAAGAACAATCCTTGTAGATGCTTATCTCAGAGATGTTACACAAAATGACTAGGGATTTTGAGAGAAGTGATTCAGGTGGTGGACTTGTTATACTTTCTCTAAAGATCAGCCTGTACCCATTGAAAATGAAAGAAAATGTGATAACATCTATTTCAATTGGGAAAAAATGCTCTTTGGGTTGGGTTAATTAAATCATGTTAGTTAAATTTAGCTGAGACTCACTCATTTCTCCTGTCTAGAAGCTCTTCATCACTCCTGGGGCAGATTTTCCAAAGCCCTCAGATTCACAAGAGGTTGTTTTCTTGCGATGTTGAAAAGTGAATGTTTACTTAATGTACTGCTCAATCCTTTTTACTTTGTGAACTTTCCTGCTAAAAAGTACATCCAATTTACAACATCCCTGATTTCGATGAATTTTAACTCTGCATACTATACTTTTTTTCTGTGCAAAAGAAATATATTATTCACTTTTTCAAATGTTCAGCCATAATTTAATTTTGTACTCTGGTGAAATTTTGCTCAGATTCAGATAAATATGATGTTAACTTGTTTTTTCCCTTTTCCCTTCAAGTCCTGTAAAAAAAAAACCTTGATGTTGCCCTTGTTCTGCAGGTTGACAGTAAGGACAGAATAGCTAAGTCTCTTCACATGGAAGAATTCAGGCACCAAGAAACTAAATGTAATCATGTAATCTATGAGAATTTTAGAACTGGACACAGAGGTTGCTGGGCTCTTCTAACAGGGTCAGCTACATCAGGTTGCTCAGGGCTGTGTCTGGCTAGGTTTGAATGTTTCCAAGGATGGAGGCAAGATGCCACCTCTGGGTAACCTGCTCCAGTGTTTGAACAGCCTCCTCATAGAAAGGAAAAAAAAGATCACACGGTTAAGTTGAATGGCCTGTGTTTCAGTATGTACCCACTGCTTCTACCACCTTCACTGGGTATTATTAAGAGTCTGACTCCATCTTCTTTATTCTCTCCCATCGGTAATTTATACACTTTTATAATATCACCTTGGGCCACCTCTTCTCTATGCTAGACAGGCCAGCTCTCCTTCTATGAGAGATGTTCCCGTACCTTCCTCGTCTTTGTGTCCTGTTGGTGAACTTGCTCCAGGATGCCCAAGTCTCTGATAAAATAAGGCTACTGCTGTTTCCCACAGTGACTTGGAAATAGCTCTTTAATATGAATAACTATGATGCTTCCCAACAGGTTTAAGATTGTCAGTGTTCTGGGTGGCTTAGTCCCAGACTCAGT